>NW_010187288.1:0-8201 GCF_000695765.1 Mesitornis unicolor | reverse complement strand
CAGCAGTTGCATTATCTGTTTCTGAAGTATCCATGTGGTTTAGGTTATGTAACTAATATCAAACCCAAGAATACACTCAGGGAATATAACCTGAGGGAAAATATAAAATACACTCAGGGAATATGTGCCTGAGGAAGCATCACTCAGCGTTAGCTGAGGTAAATAATCTTACCCACAAGGTGACCTGAGTGGTGGGGGTGTAGAGGGAGTGAATTCGTCAATCCGTCCAGTCATCGGTATGGTTCCGAGTTCATTTTGTCCCAGTTCTTGGGCCAAAATTGGGGTGATACTTAAACTTTTACATTACATCACCGGGGCATATGTGTGGGTGGGGATGACTATGGACAATCTTATCGTTTATGTTAATGTCACAAAGTCTGTCAATCCACACCTGCATGGGTAGAGGTAATGGCTCCTTTTGTCTGGGGCAGAAAGGAATGGGGGACTGGGACCACGAGGCCTCCACCTTGTCTCACACTCCTCCAGGCATCCGGATAACACCAGATGTTGATCTAGTGATGGTTGCCGTCTCACCCAGTATCTACCAACTCACCCAATTTTTGGTTTTATGTCCGGGCATGCAGCTAACTAGCATACGTGACTTAGACTTTCCGATTAACTTTGTTCTCTCTACAGTTATCAAAATTGTTCTCATAATAAATCCAGAACACAGCATTGTACCAGCTACTAGGATTAAAATTAACTCTATCGCAGCTGAAACTGAAATCAGGACAACTACAGAGTGACTTTGGTGTTAAACAGCTAGCGTATCAAGAATTGAACAACTATTTCTCTGATGTAGAAGAAATGTGTCTCTTGCCTGCTGAAGGTAGAAGTTTGTTAGGCTGCCTTTCGTAGATAAGTAAGCACTCTCTAAGGATTTTCTAACAGGTTATATAAAGGAAGTCTTTCATAATATTTGACCTCTGTATAGTGCGACTCCTACAAATAACTCTCGGATTCTTTCTGCTTTCTGCTAAGATATGATCTTATCTTTTTAGTCTATACTTAAATATGGCATATACTTCTGTCATGTTCATTTTGTAGACAAACTGTGTCTGCACTTGAAGGTGTAAGAGGCATTATATGTTTCCTAAACCACTACTTTCACAACAAATATTCCCTGAAGATAAGAAAGGAAGCAACTGGCCGAAGTTGTCATTCACACAGGCAGGAGGAACCGAAACGTACAGGAACAATGAAACTTCTGTTGCTCTTTCGAGACCTTTGGGCTTCGGAAGTCCATGGTCTCTGGATGAGATGGTTTCAAATAAGGAAAATTTGGGCCATATATATAATACAAATCATGTTTAAAATATAAAATATTTATAAAGTTGATTAAACAATGCATTGTTATTGCTTATTAAGATATTTAAGCTATTAATTAGGTAAAGTTTCAGTGTTTTTTTTAAGTATACTTTTTTTAAGACTATGACCTACTGTATCTTCTCTGCATTTCTGTTAAGATAAGAATTGCAGAAGAAATTTCCTGATGAAATAAAAGATCCATTTAGATAAGTGTCCTGTTTCTGGCAGTAACCATTTGCAGATGTTTAGCAAAAAAGGACAAGAACAGGATAATTATACAATGACACTTTCCCTGGTGTGCCATTCCAGCTTTCAGCAATCTGTAGTTTAGGGATTGCAGAGCCAGAGACTGCATTTTGCATTAGCGTACTTAATAGTCTCTAGTGGACATTTCTTCCATGAATTCATTAAAAAATTTACTTTCTGAGCCCATTTATAACCTGGCTTCTGCAACACCCTGTGGCAATAAATTACTTAAATTAATGACACTGTGTATGATATTTTCAGTGGATGTCCTTAGCTCTCCCATCATGAGGAACTATAAGAACTCAGACAATTTCTGTGGTAGCCTTCTTTTTAATACCTTTTCTTTTCCAAGCTGAAGCGTTCTAATTTAGGTTTTTTTGGTACATAAACTGTTGCATACCTCTGGTCATCCTTATATCCCTTCTCCATCCATTTTTTACTTCTGTGTTATTTTGCAGGTGAAATAAGAAAAGCTGGAAGCACTGAGGTTGTGGGTAAAAAATGTTTCATCTGTGACCTAGCAGTGGAGAAATTATTCTCCTTAATAGATTTTACATTTTATTTCCATGTTGGATTTCTATTGAGAATTGACCAGATATTTTTAAATCCTCCTATGAGACTTCAAATTCTCTTACCTGCATAGTAATTGTCAATTTATGATACATAATGGTGTACGTATAGTTCTATTATTCCAGATATTTTTATTTGCACTTAGCAATTTCAAGTCTGTCATTTTCCCCATTTTTTTTCTCCTATTTATACAGTGTTGCGAGAACATTCTGCAATACTTCTCAAAAGTTTTATTTCTTCACTACCTTAATTATTTTTGTGTTGCCTATAAACTTTGTGGCCTCTGTAGTCACAGAATCACAGAATCACAGAATCACAGAACGTTAGGGATTGGAAGGGACCTCAAAAGATCATCTAGTCCAATCCCCCTGCCAGAGCAGGAACACCTAGATAAGGTTACACAGGAAGGTGTCTAGGTGGGTTTTGAATGTCTCCAGAGAAGGAGACTCCACAACCTCTCTGGGCAGCCTGTTCCAGTGCTCTGTTACCCTCACTGAGAAGAAATTTCTTCTCAAATTTAAGTGGAACCTTCTGTGTTCCAGTTTGTGCCCATTACCCCTTGTCCTATCATTGTTTGTCACCGAGAAGAGCCTGGCTCCATCCTCATGACACTCACCCTTTAAATATTTCTAAACATGAATGAGGTCTCCCCTCAGTCTCCTCTTCTGCAAACTTAAGAGACCCAGCTCCCTCAGCTTTTCCGCATAAGGGAGATGCTCCACTCCCTTAATCATCTTTGTAGCCCTACGCTGGACTCTCTCCAGCAGTTCCCTATCCTTCTTGAACTGAGGGGCCCAGAACTGGACGCAATATTCCAGAGGCGGTCTCACCGTGTCTTGGGTTTATAAGATATTATGGCGTGCTTAATTTGGAGAGTCACTTTTTTATATATGCATCTATGCGTGCTTCATCTTTTGGATATTTATTATATCTGTTCTTGCAGCTTCCAATAAATGACACTCCGTAATAGCCCTGCAAAGCCTGATCTGGAGCTGAGGTATCAATCCTTTTGAAAATCCTTCATGTAAATTCATCCTAATGTTTATTTTGTGCAAGTAAGCCAATCACTTGTTTTATCTCTAAAAGACTTAAATGAAACTGGTCAATACTGTCTATAAAACCTTTCCTAAAAAGAAAGATCTTTTTGTTCCCGTTTCAGGTCTTCTTAATTAAAAAAAATAAAAAAATTTTTAAAATCCTTTTTTTTGTTCTCCTTACAGTGAAATTTCCAGTTTTCTATCCCTTTCTTAAACCAAACATAGTTCAAGTATAGGTGAAGCTTCTCCATTTTTTTCCCCAAGATTATTTCATGGGGCTTACTCCTGTTGGCATTCACATATCTGCATTGTTTTTACAGCAGAATATTATATTTTCTTATTTATCATTGTTCTCAGATACTGGATCGTTAGTGCTTTGACCAGGGCTGTTTAGGTGTGTTCTTCACCTTATACTATCAATCACTATTCACCAAAAGATAAAAAAAAAAGGGGTGGCACAACATCACATGAAGATGAAAATGTTAATTTATCACTCCAAAGAGTTCTATTCACTGAAATGAACCACAGGATTTATTTAACCTTGTTTATACACTGCATTGATTTAATTTGTTTTATATAATTATTTTGAGGTAAATGACTTGTCTTTTTTTTTTTTTACTTTCTACAGTTTTCAGCCAATCAGAAACAAAATGCATACTTTTTTGTCTTTCTTGGCAACACCAAAATTCTTTGGGCAATTTGATTTTGTGGAAAAGAAAAAAAACCAAACCAAACCAAAACTCCTGGTGCTTAAGGGTTTTATTTTTAATACATTTTTCAAGTTGCTTTCATAAAACATTGTTGAATAAATCCAGCTATAGAATGAGCTGAATGTGATAATTGTCTTGAGACATTATTTATATTTCCTGATGTGTATGTTCACTTGGTTCATATTTCTTCTACTTTCTCTTAAATTGTTTTTATCAATCTTACCTGTTGATACAATTTGTTGTCTATTGTTACAGTTTATTTTGATGGTTTTGTCTGGAAAACATTGTTGAGATATTATGGACTGATGGGAAACATTCATAACAGGTAGTGTAGGTCATGGAAAGAAGTTACGGTAGCAAGCAAGACATTTTTACTATCTTAGCTAAACATTTTTGGATTATCATTAGTACAGGGAGATTTGCTACTTGCTGAACTGAAGTTTAGGATTTTTTGAAGTTACCTCTCTTTCTTTCCTTCCTCCTTGGTTTGGTTTGGTTTTTTTTTGTTGGTTGGTTGTTCCTTTGTTTTTGTTGGGTTTTTTTTGGAGGGGGTTGTTGGTTTTTTTTAAGTTTGAATGGTTGAGATAGCTTGCAATGTATTTAGTTGTACAAAATTCATTCATTTTCTCAGTGAGAGCTGGAAATATACGCTGACCAACTATAACTGTGAGATGTCATTCATTAATTAGCATAATGTTTCCAAATCTCCTATTGCCACTCTGCAATCCTTATTTATTTTATTTATCCTTTTTTATGTTGTTGATCAAGAGCATTCCTCTTTCAAAATAAACATAAAGAACATCTTTGTATTTATTTATTTATACCTAAGGTGAATTAAGGCATTTGATTAAACTACTCATATTCTCAAGCAATGACACAAGGACAACACAAAGTATAAGGCATGATATCTGATAGCCTCTGAGAGAATGACATCAGAGTAATAATCTCCACAATTTGGACTTCAGCTGAGATTGTGGTGTTGTAAATTATTAAAAAATAGCAGTAGTAGCAGTAGATTTTAGTTATTCGTTCTGCACTGGATGCTTTGGAGCCTGACACAAAATTAGAACTTTCATCAGCCTCCAATATACAGCCATATATAATCCATTAAAATTTCCTTATCACAAAAAAAAGCTCAGTGTTTCAATGTGTGGCAAATAATCATGTGCGTTTACAGCGTGCCATGCAGTAATGAAGTGATTTTGCTTTGTATCTTAGTGCTCTGCCTAAGCAGTCAGATCAGCAATTCATTACCTGAGCCACTTCACAGACACATAGTCAGAAGTCTTTGATAGGAATTTAAAATTAACTCAGTGGGAATAGCAGAAACAAGGGCTAGAAGGAAAGAAATTAAGATGTTAATAATTGTTGATAATATTGACTAATTAGGAGTGCAGTTTGATGATATTATCCTGTTTATTAACCATATAAATAAAGATATTTGCAGTGTTAGCAATTTTAGATGGCAATTCCTGATTTGTGTTCTGTGGTACCTACCATGTAATATATTATTCCTTCAACTTCACATTGTTTCAACAGTATTACTTAATGCCGATTCCAGCCATTTCAAAATCTGCATTATACTAAGCACAGTTGTCAATCTACCAATGACAAAACTTTTTTTTTATGGTTACTTTTTATCCAATATGCTGAGGTAATATGTTTAAAATTATCTTACAGGAGAGAATAAGATCAGTTTTCTCTCAGAGTAGAATTTCTTTGGCCCTTTCTGAACTTCACAGAGGGGGCTTTCTGGCATCAGGTGCATCAGCACTCCCTCTGAATGGTAGCCACCAAGAGGAAAGCGACAGTCTAGCTCCCATCCTTTTGATGGATTTACTTGAAAAAGGTTAGCAGAACACCAGGTTCAAATAAAACCTCCCAAACATCCCTCTAGCTTGAAAGTACGTATGGCTGCAGTGTATTTGGAAATCTGCAGAACTGTTCATGTTTGCTGGAACTGTCTGAATTGAAATATTTTCCCTTAGTGTACTTTAAGTACCCAAATATTTTAAAGGATTAATTTACCAGGATTTCTGTAGCAGTATCAGCCCTGTATGCCTCAGGTACTTTGCAGAGCAAATGCAGATTCTAGGTGTGCTCCTAATCCCCACTGTCTACTGTGCACACGCAGCAAAAGCGTACCCAGGCTTGCGTCTCGACAGGTGCTCAAGCCCTCCTGGGAGAGGAGAGTGTGAGCTCTGGTACTGATCTGTGCAGCCTGGAGGGCTCAGGCTGAGCTGACCATGCTCCTGTGTGGTGCAAGCAGTGATGTCAGGCTTAGCTCTTGCTAAGCACCAGGAGGATGCTTGAGACCCAAGATATGACCAGATAGCAGCAAGGATGGAGAACACACAGGTAACAAATCCAAAGACATACTAAAGTCCATATTTCATCTATTTCACTACTGATGGAGATATAGACTGTGTCTTCATCTGATATCTCACCTTGGCTTATTTGTGATAAAGTTCATGATTTATTCCTGACCTTCTGCTCTTGGAGATGGAGCTCTGTCCAGAGCTAGGTGGACACCTACACTGAGCCAAGAGCTTGCTTCCCAGCACTCATGGCTGCTTTTAGCTCCAGTCTGAAATAGTCATAGGTTTGAAATAGGCATTTAGACCCCAGCTGAGGGTGAAACTTCAGATGAGGTCTATTTAGCTGAGACCCATTGCTAGCTATTATCATGCATTCAAGTGCTCCTGTATCAGAGCCAAATATTGACTAGATAGTTCACATGTATTTGCCTGTATCAGACTGTACCACAGTTACATCAGAAGAAACAAAGGTATTGGACTTCAGCCAAAATATTTCAACTTTGATACCTGTAGTTACATGGCCTCAGTGTATGCTGATTTGTTATCCAACCACAGCTTTTACTGGTGGCATAGGGAATTTAAATGCTTCTTAATGTTAAAAATAAGAAAAAAAATATTTCGTTGCTTTATCATTGATTTAGGTGCTTGCCTTTGCTTTAGGATGACACATCAACCTTTTCAAAGAGGGAATGAAAAACAACCCACTCTTCCCACTACATATAAAACAATCAATTAATAATAGAAATGGCTGTGAAGTAGAAGAAATCTTCCTAGGCTAACGTCATGAAACATTCGTTATGCAGTGTTAAGCATTTGTTCATGGCAAAAGCTAGATACTTCATGATATTACTCTTGAAATGTATGGTAGAACTTCTTTGCTCTTCTCTACTGGAAAGTACAGTTATTCCCAGAAAACTGCAATCAGAGTTCGCAAAGACATACGGCTCACTTGGCATTCAATGGTCCTTTGTTTCGAGCCACAGCTGTGGTTCCAAGAAACAAATCCCACAATAGCAGGCAAGTCCAAAGTTTCCATGTTTGGCTGCCCCCAGAGGCAATTCTCTTGTTAAATATTCAAACAGAGAGAGTTCATGTTCTATCATGAATAGGAGCATTAAGAATTACAGTTACAGGAAGGAAGCTGCAGTGATGGCTTTTCCCTTATTTTTTTTTCCTTGCCAAAACCTGGTATTTCAACCTGCAATGGAAGCAGCACTAGCTATTTTTCTTTTCCAGTCCTTAGAGTCACTATTATGCAGTCCATTTAAGGACTCCAGTGTTTTTCTGTACATGAAGGGTTTTATGAGAACAACTGAAGTCCTGCAATTATGAGGGCTTTTGTTCTGTTGCAGAATGGTTTGGGATCCATCTGCAGGCTAAAATAATGTAGATTTTAGTGAGTCTGAGTATTAGCTGACATTGCTTTATAGATGCATGCTTGCTACTAGCTACTCATTAGAATCCTGCTCCTTGTCTTCTAGGTGTGAGAGCAGGAAAAAGAGTTCCTTTCATATCTTCATCAGAGACAGAGCGTGGAACTCACATAGTTCTATCCTCCTTTTGGTATTTGAAGTAGTTATACTGCTTGACTGCCTTTCAACTTTCAAATGCCACAGAGGATACAAAAATCATACTTTGTTGGAGAGAATCATAAATATCATGGCAACTTCATACAAAGATAGCGGCACATTTTAGAAGAACCTGTGAGAGCAGTAAAATGTTCTGAAGAGTTGCACCATCATTAAAAAGAAAAGAAAAAGCAGAAGGCAGGTGTTTTATTAATGAAACCACTTTGAATGTCTCCTTCATAAAAATAATAGTGTGTATAAGATACAATCCCAACCCCAGAAGCACATTAGGCAACTGTTCTCCTGTAGTGAGATGGCTTTCATAATCTTAAATGTATGCAATTAGTGATGTTTTACAGTAGTTCAAGAACACTGTTGTCACGGCCCGCTTTAAAAGTGAGCTCTTTTACCCTGGCACGGCGACAGAGTGATACAAAATCACTC
>NW_010187287.1:1674-2203 GCF_000695765.1 Mesitornis unicolor | reverse complement strand
AGCAAAGAAGCCCTGGACGAGAAGCTTTGTGAGACTATAAATCAGCTTAATAGAAAAGACAAGAGCTAGAAACAGTCTTCACTCCTAGCATCTTTCCTGCGGAGAAGGGCTTGACTGTTTCGATTGGAGAGACGGATCCTACCAGCAGACACGAAAATTTGAGGTGAACTTGGACGAGATAGCCAAACAGAGAATGGCACACCCGAAGCTTTGCTGATTATAGAAGCACTTTGTATGGAAGGAGAAATCCAGCAATAGCTTTCAGTCCGAACCCGTTTCTGGTGTGAGTTAGAGTCAAACATTTGCCATATAGAAACCAAACTGTGGGGAGCTACATAGAAAGCCTGGTGGCAAACGTTGGCTTCCCAGGGACGCAAGAAATCTCAGAACCAAAAGCTTTCTGGGTCTACAAATTGGCTTAATAGAAAAGACAAGAGCCAGAAACACTCTTCAGTCCTAGCATCTTTCCTGTGGGGAAGGGCTTGACTGTTTCCATTGGAGTGATGGCTCCTACGCATAGACACCAAAA
>NW_010187287.1:0-482 GCF_000695765.1 Mesitornis unicolor | reverse complement strand
GAAAGCCAGAAAGAGCTTTCAGTCCTAAGCCCTTTCTGGTGTGAGATAGAGTCAAACATTTGCCACATTGAAACCAGGCTGTGGGGAGCTACAACGAAAGTCTGGTGGCAAACGTTGGCTTCACAGTGAGCTAGAAATCTCAAAACGAAAAGCTTTGTGGGGCTACAAATTGGCTTACTAGAAAAGACAAGAGCCAGCAACAGTCTTCAGTCCTAGCATCTTTCCTGTGGGGAAGGGCTTGACTCTTCTCCAACCAGCAGCCACGAAAATTGGAGGGGAACGTTGATGAGATAGCCAATCACAGAATGGCACAGCCCAAAGCTTTGTTTGCATACAGAAGCACGTCCTCTGGAAGGAGAAATCCATCAAGGACTTTCAGTGCTAAGCACCTTTCTAATAATCAAACATTTGCGATATTGAAACCAGTCTCTGGGCAGCTCCAGAGAAACAATGGGGGCAAACGTTGGATTCCCAGAGAAGCA
>NW_010187286.1:0-4683 GCF_000695765.1 Mesitornis unicolor | reverse complement strand
GAGGGAAGCTGCAGCTGTGGGCAGACCCGTAGTGGACTTTTGAGGACTTTTTTCCCCTATGGGAAGGGGGCCACATGGAAGCAGAGAGAGACACTGGGCTGAGGGGTTTTTTTCCTACCTCTTTAAGAAGCACATGGCAGGAAGACTGACTGCAAACCCCCACTGCCATCCCCCTGCACCTCAAGGCAAAGGGGGAGGGGGAAGGTGAAGTACTGGGAACAAGATTGCAGATGTGGTCTCACCAGGGCAGAGCAGATGGGAAAGAGGACCTCTCTGCCCTACAACCACCCCTTCTCATCCACCCCAGGATGGCGTTGGCCTTCTTGGCTCAAGGGCACATTGCTGGCTCATGGTCATCCTGCTGTCCACCAACACCCCCAGGTCCTTTTCTGCCTGGCAGGTCCAGCCACTCATCCCCAAGTCTGTAGCGCTGCATGGGGTTACTGCGACCAAAATATATCAACCAGTGGTATCACCCAGTTCTCACTTGGTCTGGAGTGAGAGAAAAGCTACGTTATCCAAATTAGTGCTCCATGCCTGTAAGTGGGGAGCTTGCAAGCTTCTTACAGGCACCGAAGCAGCTGAAGTACTTTGCCCTGCAAATACCAAACTTGCAAGCCTGCAAGGATCTCCTGGTGTGCAGGACCGCATGTCAGACACTCATCACAGAGCAGTTGTTATGTCCCAAAAAGCTGCCGAGTGCATTCTGTATCTTAAGATCATTTAGACAGGAGTAAGCCATTCAAATAACAACAAAAATGTTGAGAACTAACTAAAAGATCCTAATAAAGGCTTTCATTCGTTAACGTTTAAACCAATTTCTAAGGAGATGTGATTGAAAAGACTAAACTCTGTCCAATCCATTAGCCTACAAAGACATTTCTTAAATTTTCCCCTGTACCTTTTAATGCTGGCGGCTGCTGAAGACAGTGCCCCAGACTGGATGGCTGGTCCCTGGTGATCCCTGTGGCTCCCCATTCAGCACAGCAGCAGAGGTGAAGGATTATCTGCAGCCCATGCTGATTAAGCAACTTCAAATTTAGAGACACCTAAGGTTTAAAACTATATACACAAACAATGACATATTGATTTAAATATTCCTACATGTATTCACTATTTTCTTGAGCTTCTTTATAGATGCCTGAAGTTTACATACAGCATAGGCAAAGCTTTTCATGATATCAGGGATTTTACCACTTTTTTACTTAAATGTGGTTTTTTCCAGAGCAGGGTTTTGGAAGATACGGGTGTAATGTGTCGTGTACACTGTAACACCTTTCTTGTACGAGTCTATGCAGAGTATCCCATAAGGAAACCAAAGAATTTGGGGATTTACAGTAGACACAATAGTCACCTATACAACTATTGAGAACCAGTGTTTATAACTGGAAATTAAACTGCACAAGATACCTACACTGGTGACTGTGGGAGACAGTGACCTTTCCTGTACAAGCTACGCACAATGATAGGAAATGACAAGTTAAAGTAGTAGCTGATTTGTATTTTAAATCAAAAGGCACAATAGCACAATTAAAGGCAGGAAAGTTCTTGTATCACCCTAGAGCATTCAGGCAGGGAAGAAGTACCCGTGAAAACATTCATGGCTCCTACTAACCACATTCAAGTATTCACAAACGCTTTTTTTTTAAATTTCCAGAAGGAAAAACTCATCAACTATTCTCACTTTCCCTTTTACAAATTTTCAAGCATCCAGCCAAGGGGAAAAAAAAGCCACTGCCATATGTTTTGATCATCAGCAGAAAATGAATAGCAAGTAGTAAATAGCAGGAAAGATTGCAAGTGATCCTTGTGCAAACAGTGATTTGGAAGCACAGTCAACTGACTCATCAGGAAAGAGAACCAATGTTGAATCTGGCCAACTCGAACTAATATCTAGGGGAATCAATAAAAACAAAACCACGAGTCACGCCGAAAGAGGAGTCTAGGAATGGATAAATATGTGTGGAAGGCTGGCGTTAATCTTTGATGAGCAGGCTGCTGCCTCCTGATATTCAAGAAGAAGCTAGAGGGGGAAAAATACCAAATGTCACACATACGACAGATGTGAGAGCTTTTTAGCTAAAAATCCCTGGAGGAACACAAACAAAATGAAGTACTTCAAGAAGGTACATATGGTTAAACTAAAACCACACTGACTTCTTATATGAAATAACAGAGACTATTGAAGAAGGGCTTGGGTAGGACAAAGCTCATGGTCTGGACAGAGAATATTTCATTGTATGCCTTCAAACTTATGAAACATAAATGAGTCTATAATTAGCCAACTTTGTCCATGACTCATTAAATAATTGAACGCTACAAATTGTTACAGCATTGCTCTAAATTAAATTAGTTTTTACTAAAAGGAAGATAACATTTTAAACTGTTTGCTTAGAACTTATTTTGCTTTAGCCACAAGAAATAACCAGTTCAACAACAGGACTCAGATCCCCGGATATTTGCAGTTAAACAATCAAACTGGCATTGTGATGTTAGGTTTCTAAAGATATCCTGCTAGTGCGGCATTTTGAATGCCCCCTTGAAACACACGGATGGCCGAGCTAACGCTGAAGGGGCAGGGAGAGGCAGCTGGGATGCGGCCGCTGGCAGCAGAAGCAGGCTGTGTTCCCAAAGAGATCGTCCCCAGAACTGTTACTTTTGGGGTGCTGTTTTAAAAGATGGAAAAGCATTTCTAGAGCACGCAGCATGCCGTTTCAATGCTAAGTAGTCTCCACGTAAATATCAGTGCATTTGACTCATTCTTCTCCGTGAAGCTTTTTGTTTCCAAATAAAGGAACAAATGAGTAAGTGGCTAAGATTAAATTGGAAAGCAGCAAACTCTGGCAACGTGCTCCAAATGATTAATCGTCGAGTAGAACATTTGGTAATATGGTCATGCCCAGAGCCACTTTTCACAGAGAGATTGATGACATTAATAATAAGGTGATCAAGGGTATAGTGTAAAATTTATCACCACTTGACACAGCTCAGCTTTGTTAACGCTTGAGTACTTCTTTAAATTCCCCTCTTGTATTTTCTCATACCGCAGATACATTGCCAGCCTACTGTGATAAATCAGAGTGCCACCCAGGTATTAATAGCATGATAACCTCCCAAAACTGACATTTCCAACAAGGGGAAAGCATGTAAATGGGTTAGGATCTGTAAAACAAGCTGCGAGACACAGTCTGCAACACTGCCGCACCCTGGAACCACCACACTACGAGAAATTGTGTCGCCCACGGAAAATCAGAAGCAGGATTAAAAATAGAATTTATTTCTGCTCTTGAACTTCGTGGCTCAAAAGCCGCCTGTCATTTTCTAGGCCAGCAAAACGTTACAGCAGAGCTGACAGCATCGAAGGCAGCCAAGGGGAATCAAAAGCATCAAACAACGAAGAGTAGCTCAAGCTTGCAGAAAAAGGGTGGTCCCCATAGGCTCCCAAGACAGCCACGTCCTGAACACCCAATGTCTCACACCATAATTGAATCATCAAATAGACCATAAAACATCCATGCCGAGGGCTGAGTCTGTGTCTGAGCCCCTCGCGCTGTTCATACACCAGCGGCCACCCAGGCCGGGCTCCCCGCCCCTGCTCCTGCTCTAGCTGGTGAATGCTGCAAATGCTTCGGGTATTTTGCCTTTATTTAATGGGTTTGTCTACAACTACCATGCAATGTTTTCATAAAACAAAATCATTTTACTGTCCAGGACTTAAACCAGGAAACAAACGTGGCCAAGGATTATCAAAACAGAAACTTAAATTCAGGCTTTTGTGCAAGTCAGATCTTTGGGGTTATTTGAGAAAACTGAAGTAAACCACCGAGTATTTGGCAGTTTTGGAAACGCCATGACTTAATGAGGTGCCTGAGTGTACCTGAGATGTATTCTGGGAAAAGATCCCCCATTTTCCTGTCTCCCGTGCAAACCATATTCATGTTGGAACTCCTCCCTCAGATTTGCAATGCACCTTAATGTCTTGAGAGGGTCTGAGGCTGTTTAACAATTGCATTAAATAAGTCACTACTACCCCATCGTCCTTGCATTACTTTGCTTCCAACATTTAAATGTGAGAATCCTAACCAACAGGAAAAGTTCCAAGCTGAGAAGCAGAATGAGGGAGAATGAATGGATTTTCTTTCTCTGGGATATTAGGTGGAGAAATAACAAAGACGCTTCAGAGCAACCCAAATTTCAGACGCAAAGTTGTGACTAAGTGTAACGGCACCGAATTAATTCACACTGAACTTGGTTATACTGGCAATTATTACAGATCTATAAAGGTAGGAGTGAAAGGATTTAGAGTCCTGCCTAAACTATGTAGAAAGCTGTGAAAACGTTGAAGCAATGGAAGCGTACAGAGCAGGTTCATCAGAAGATGAACCTCTAACTATATAGACGTTATTCCTGGAAAAAAACGAAAGGTGACTTCTGTATACAAACAGGTGGCTGTGCTGTCTACCTTGTGGTACGTAAGAACCCCAGGTACAGCATCTATTTCAAAAAAGAAAGCTATTGCAGTAAGTCCCAGGTTTGGTGTGTAAAAACCAAGTGTTTTGCAACTCAGAGACACCAAGGTGCTGCTGGTCAACACAGAGTCTGATTATTCAAACTGCATTTTCAATTCATACATGAAAGAGACTTTGGATCTCAGGCTTCAGTAAAGCCTTTGACACAGTCTCC
>NW_010187285.1:11062-11812 GCF_000695765.1 Mesitornis unicolor | reverse complement strand
ATCCCTCGACATTGGCATTTGACTGTTGTTGTTGACCTCAGAGAGTATTCCACTGCATCCAGACGATGCTTCTAAATTTGCTTTTTCAGTTCCAAGTGTCAACATGCAGGCTTCGTTGCAAAGGTACCAGTGGGTTGTACTGCCACAAGGAATGAAGAACAGCCCTACAATTTGTCAGTGGTATGTAGCTAAAATACTTAGTCCTGTTAGAACCGCAATGTCTGGTGTCTTATTGTATCATTACTTGGATGACATCCTAGTGGCTGCACAACATCACGAGGTCATGGAGGAAGCCGTAGCCCTTGTCACAACTGCTGTTAATTCAGCAGGCCTCTGTATTGCACCAGAAAAGGTTCAAAAGATACCTCCATGGAAATACTTAGGTTGGCGCATCAGGTCCCAGACTATAGTTCCTCATTCCCCTACAGGTCAGTCTCTGATTGAACGCTCTCACCAGTCTTTGAAGCGCTTACTGCAAGAAGAGAAAGGGGGAATGGGTACTGCCACCCCTGAGGAATGACTACAGAAAGTGTTATATGTTTTTAACTTTTTGAATTGTTCTTTAATAGATAACAATCCTCTGATAGTTCGACATTTTAATGCGAATGCCTCACTTGAAGCACGAGTTAAAGCTCCAGTGTTGGTTTGGGATCCAGAAACAGGTGAAATCATGGGACCATATCCTCTTGTTACATGGGGAAGAGGTTATGCTTGTGTCTCCACAGAAAAAGGCCCCAGGTGGATTCAGGC
>NW_010187285.1:0-11022 GCF_000695765.1 Mesitornis unicolor | reverse complement strand
GATCATCTCACTGATCAACAAATTCCTGAATCCTCTTAAACTGCGAACAATTGAGATGCTGACAACTAAGACACTGAGGGAGCCTTGGAGCGTCTGGATAGGATCAGACTTTGACTCTTGTTACTTTGAAAGAATTTGAGACCATGATTGGGTGTCTAGTTTTGATAATAATAGGTATATGGATCTATTGGGATGGTTAAGAAGTTTGTTAAAGACAATCGTCTTTAGCTGGTTTTATTCTTCTGTTGCCTTTTTTACCCTGTCTGTTGCAATGCATGCAAAGAAGGTTCTTTTTGTGCAACAGGAAGGGGGAGATGTAGGACAGGGCCTGGGGAGCAGGACCCTGAGTGCTGCTCAAGTCATGACCATAAAAGGGGTAAACAAGGACCCGAAAAAACAGGAATTTCAACCCTGAGAAAAGCAAGTTCCAGGCACCCTGCTGAGAAAGGCCTCAGGGGCTGTGTCTGAAAGGCAAGAGGTGTTTGTTAGTGTAACAGTGCACCACTGACCAATCAAATGCAGCCGCGCGCAAATGAACCAATCAGTTTAAAACACGCAGCCAATGTAAGCGTATATAAGGAAGCAACTGCACACAATAAACTGACGTTTTGCTTGCATCAAGCTGCGTCCCGTGAAAGTATCAACATTGTTGCTATTCCACACTTGAGATGAAAAAAATTCAAAAGAATTAAAATACATTAAAGCATACTGAAAGTTGGTTTTCATCCAAGAATATGATTTTATTCTCAGTAGTTAAAATATAATTATCAAATAAAGCTGGGATTGTTGTTGCATTTGGGAAGGATATTTCCTATATTTTTATTATCTCTGTAATTTTCAAAATGTTAATGTATGCCTACATTTGCAGATCAAGTTTATCATGTTTAAGTTAATTATGTTTCCAGTTCAGATATTTTACTTTTTGTTGGATTTTACTGTGATAGTTAATTATTCTATCAGTAGACATGACCTTGTTCCTTAGCACAGAGGGGGATACATATTTATTCACAGAAACAAGCTTTTACATCCTAAATTGGATAATAAAAGTCTTGCTGCAATATGACAGTATACATTACTTCATTTTATCTTAGAAATGTGGCATTATCTCAGTAACATCATGCAAATACAAAAGAAAAGAAATAGTTTTATAAAGCAGAATAAAGAAGGAAAAAAAAACCCAGCAGGGTAGTGTGAAAGAATTTCAGACTCTGTATTCTTCAGTTTGATAAATTGGCTAGAAGATACAGAATATCACTAACTGCAAATACTAGTGTAATAGCTGGCAGTACAGAATAATGTTAATTTTACTATCTTCAACTTTAACTTTTTAAAATTTTTTTTAAAATCAAGCTTCAACAAAAAACTTGTGTTGGGCCAATTTGAACGTTGCATAATTTCTTTCAAGAAACAATGATTAGTGAAGAAATTCTGACTTTAGACTTTTTTTCATTACATTTGAGTAATGGAATTATAAGAATGTACGTTTAGAATTTATGCAATGACAGCTACATTTAATGTAATTTTAAACTAAATTGGTAGCATTGCAAATGAAAAAGATTCTATGAATCATTGTTTAAATGCATTACTGAGATATAATTAGTACACAGTGTCACGAAATTGCACCAAAATGGCTACACGCACACAGATAATGAACTCAAAATCTGCAATTGGAATGAAGCAGACAAAACTTCATTCACCAAAACAACATTCCACTGACATTCAACAAATACAGGTTCGATATGCTGGTTGGGAATATTACCAGACACAGCTAAATTAAGAATTCTTAAGCTTTTGGCCAAACGATCCAAAATGTGCGCTCACTCACTCACCAGAAAGGGAGGGCTCTCAATCTCGAGAAGTTACCTTAAGTGGCGTCCCAACTCAAGGGGAGAGTCCCCGACTGCAGACCCGCTGCTCCGAGGAGCACCGACTTAAATGAGGCCTCCGGCGGGGCCCCATTTATACCCTGGTCGAATCTGATCTGTGGTCAATACATGGTTGTGTCACCCCCTACTGGCTGAGGACCCCAACTTTCCTGCCTTTGACCCCCACTGTGTGGCCCAGACATGAGCTGCGAGGGGGGAGGCAGTCCTGGCGCCACGAGGGCCAGAAACTTTAGCACTGTCTTTGTTGGGTCTTTCTCAGGTCTTTAGTAGGGTGGGTGCATCTGCCACACACAGATAGGACACATTTATATATTACTTAAATTTTATGTCATGGCATAATTGTTACATAAATATATTTTTAATTATGTCATTAAGTACTCAGATACATTATAAGCAATGACAGAATGGAATTCTAATTCTAAATAAATAAATAAATAAATAAATAAATAAAGTGGCCACACACAAACCGTTCTCTGGTTTTGGTCCATCAGTCTTTCTGTAAGAGTCATATAAACTAATTCTTACGAATATCTTCTACAGTTGTCAGGGATCAGAATCATTCCTCTCACTGCATAATTAGTGTGTAAAGGGGATGATGAAGGGACTGGCTAAGTATGGTAGCAAAGGATTGTTCAGCCTCTGTTCACTCCTGCAAATTTATATTAGTTGGATAGATATTGCAGCAATGGAAAGTGCTGCCTGACTTTCATGTTTAGTTCATTTCTAAGGATTATTCTGGAATAAACCATTCAGTTTGCTTTGAGACAAATCCTAGGTGAAGATTGCTTGCCACAGATACTCTTCCTTTTCAGCAGTCAGGAGGAGGCTGTACCAGTTTTTTCCCTTTCTGTGATGAATTTACATGATTCTCTCAATCTCAGGAAAAACTGTATCTCAGATCTCTGTATAAAGGTATGTGCTGTCATCCACGTCCCAAGAAATACATGTTTTCATAATCTGCTATAAAATATGTCTCTGGGAGTTGAGATCTAGTCCTTCTTCTGTTATTGTTAACAACTATGAAGTTTAAAAACACTTAATTGTGTACCATAATAAGCCAAGATCTCTTCATGTTTAACTAGTTGACTTCTGCACAAATTCATATAGAAGAAGCAGACCTATGCCTGACTGCATTTTGCTATAAGAACTAAGTGGAACTGGTGGAATCTGTTTTAGCAGTGAGGTGGAGGTGCTGCAACTCATAGCTGATGACAGATACAACCTTGTAAGAAGACTGGGACAAGCCCAGGCTTAACACTCTGGAAGTGAAACACCTAACTATTCATCAGTATGACCCCCTGGTCTAAACAGAGGTGTTTGTATGTTCAATAAACTAGTGTGTGCTGTTTGTCAGAGCCTTTCACCTGAACTATTTTTGTTCAAGATCAGTTGCTGTAGCCCTTCATACAGAAAAGTAAATAAGTCTTGGGTGAAAACAGCACAAGTGACAGTGCAAAATTCATACTTTTTAGTTCTTAAAGACTGCAGTTGCTTTCTCAAGCGTTGTTTAATTTACACAACAAAAAGAGTTTTTGAAAGATAAGAACCATTCCAGAAAAAAAAGTAACTTCTGTGAGATTGAGAAAATAATATGTCAGTTATTATGATGTTAACTGACAGATAAAACCACATTTAATCAGAACTAGAGATTGTCAACTCATTCCCATTAATGATCGTATTTTGCATTCATTTTTAATGACTAGGCAGACAGAATGTAGTATTACGTAATATAGATTTAGCATCCATCTGTCTTTTAAATTCTACTGGACATAAAATGTGTGTTTTTCATACCACAAAATCTTAATCATGAGCGGTGCGACATCAAACCTGAGGTTGCAGTGTCTATGTTAGACATTTTTTTCACCGTAACATGGATTGTACCTAGCAATTGTCAGTTTCTCTCAATAGAATATAAAGAAAGTTTGAATTATCTGTTCATGAGTAAATACAATTATTTCAGGGTGAATAAAGAAAGAATCTTACCCAGCATGTCTGAACCTTCTAATAAACTGTCTTAGATACACAGGAGTCTGCTTTCATCTAGGACTGTATTTTTGCCGACAGGACTGAGACTACTGATGGTTCCAACTAGGATATCATCTCACTCTTGGAAACATCAACTTTTTTTTAAAAGTCTTTAGGATAATATAAGCAAAAGTTCATTCACAGTTTCATCATAAATACTTATTGTAAAAATAATTGCTACATGTAATAATATTCTTACATTATCTTAAAGTGACTTACATATTAAGACTCTTTAATGGATAGTAATATGTAACACTGATAAAGCAATATACACATTTTCCTAATACAGTATATGTGCCTGCTACACTTAATGTATGATTTTAAGTTATGAAGTGTACTACAGAGTGCCATTTAATTTGATAAATATAAAGAATTATGTACACAAAACTGCACATACGGTATAAGTAATTTCCCTGAGGAGACTGGTGACATAATAATAAACCTCAAGAACTCAGCTCAAATGATTTGTTAATGTCACAAGTAGCCCCAAATGGAATTACAGTTTCTTATGTACACTACAAGTGTATGCAATTTTTATAAAAGAAAGTAAAAGAAATAATTCTTTCTGATCAACATTACTAGTTTAAAAATAAATGTAAGCAATATGCCATGCTTACAAACTGCTCTCCCTTCTCTTCTTTTCCAGTCGATTTTTGTCACTTTCACCTGCCACTGTTTCTTCTGCTTCTTTTCCCCATATTCTCTTTCTATACTTCTCAATCCTCACCAGCAAACAGTATTTTCAATCAAATCCACTTATTGCCATGAATTTCCCTAGAGAAGAACATGAATCAATAGCAGATTAATGTTGTTCAGAATGTTCAGTGAGCTGCTAATAAAACTATTGAACACTCTCAAAAGAGAGACATTTCTGTGCAGAAGGAAACACATTTAAGAATATTTTGTAGAGACTTACCTGGGATAATCCCCACCCAAGAAAAAAGAATTTAGTAATTCTCTATGGTATTACTTCCCTTTCCATCAGTTATTTCTTATGTAAGGCCTTAAAAATGAGAACAGGTTTTCCTTCTTTCTATCTCCTGGAGCCCACAGCTTAATAAGTTTCCTTCCCTAACAGAAAACCGGCCACTACTTCAGAATTTTAATGGAATAAGCTCTGAATTCACTCTAAACAGGTTATTTTCCTTCTCACAATCCACAAGACTAAGAAATACAACACCTGAAAGTATTCAATATTTAATTATTTGCTTTAAGTTAGGGAGCAAATATACAGCACTGTGTTTGAAATGAAATGCTATTTGCTACTGAAATATTTTTACTATGTACAGTATTTTATTATTTAAATTTCAAACTTCTGTTCAAATCAAAATGTAATGTAGAACGTTACTTCTGGCATACATACATTATAGTAATCTTCTAAAAGATTAAAACTGAAACATTAAAAAAATCCTTATGCACTCAACCTAAATTCTTACTTTATTGATCATATAAAAAACATATATGCTGAATAGGTACCTTACAGTTCTTTTCCCTTAAATCATATAAAACTTATTTAATCTCAGGTTAAAAGTTCTGCTTTTTCAAAGACAGAAAACCCCAAAATTTATGCTTCAAACAATACATCCTGAGTACCATATGCAGTTCTTCAGTTTTGAACCAGAGTGCAGTAGAGCTAGAGATGGAAGAAAAAAAGCACCTGAAAAGATCAATTACACGGAGTTTCTGACTTCTTAAATCATATTAAAATGTCTAGGACTCATGAGTTTGAAAATAAGATGACTAAGAGGAGGCAGGACTGAAATTTACAGAATCATGAATGCAGAGATTAAGATTCACCAAGTAGTGAAGTGCTAGATCTGTGAGGACATTTGATGAAAGGAGGACAAAATAAATCAAAAACACATAGCAGAAATTTCATTTCTTATACAGCAGATAGTAGTGAACTTCTGGAACTTTCTTTGCCACTAGAATTTTTTGTGCTAGGCAACATCATCAGGTTCAGAAAGGGATCAAATAAACTCATGGACAGCAGGTTCCCGAATAGAAAGACAGATATCTGCTCTCTAATATCCATACTACAAAAGCTGTGAATGCTAAGGGGAAGAACAAGCGGAAAAGCAGAAAGTGACCAGGTTCATGTGCTCTATTTAAACAGTGTCACCGACTCCAGTCATCAGAAACAGAAAGCTGGGGTGGATTGTTTATTTGTCTGATCCAGGCATGGATGAGCAGGACACGTTTTATGTTTCTGTGTAATGTCTTGAAGCAATTTTTCTCATTTTATCAAGATACATGATAACTTCAAAAGCAATTTTAAATGTGATACAACTTTACCATTCTCTCTAAAGGAAATCTATGAAAAAAAAAAAGAGTCATGGCCACTGTGGAAGGAACCTTTTATGTTTTTCCTTCAGTTTAGACAAGGAAGATTGACCAGAACAATAACAAACAGTGTCAGGTAATATCTTTATTTTATTTTCAGAGATCTATGAATTATTACTTTTTCTTTTTTTGAGACAGTTTAAGATATATAACTAGAATGAGAAATTAAAGTTGCAATTAATATTCACCAAAAAAAGTTTTAAGGTATGGAGAATAGGATTCTAGCATGGGAAAAGCTAACCAAACACCTGTTCATGTAACACCAGATCATCTAAAAGATTTGTGGATACTGTAAACTTTCTTAAAGATCCAGCATTTTTTCTTTGGCATTTCAACATCAAAACTCTATTTAATGATAAACAAAATAAGATTGTCTTTATCTCTAAAGGAGTAAGATTTTCAAAAGCAGTCTTGAATGAATACCACAAAGAAAAACCTTGATTGATTTATAAGTTTTCTTGTTCCTGGAATGATGTTAGTAACTTCTGTTAATCTCTCTTGGATGACTTGGTGTGAAACAGGGCAGTATGATGACGTAATGGTTTTTGTTGGTTTGTTTGTTGATTTCTTTTTTTTTAATTGAAAAGGAACATGTTTATTTGGACAAAGTGAGAAATTATATGGTAATAAAAGTGACATGACAGTGAATACTAATATCATCAAATTAGATAACATCAAATAAAGTGTAGAATCTTCATTCATTTTTATTTTTTTCTATTTTATTCTTCTGAAAGTTTTGTTATATAATTTAATTATATCTAGTTGCCTGGAAATTAAGTCAGATTTAATTTAAATGCTGTTTATGTATTATTTCTATGGTATTATTATTCTCGCAGGAATATGCAGTATGTATTCAATTCACAATTTTTAAAAACTGATAAGTTATTTCCAAAATTCTCTTGATCCATACATACGTGCTTATATAATAGACCCAACAGAAGATTAATCCGTGCAATATATTAAGTTGTGTCAACTCAGAAACTCCTGACCTACTCAGCATGGATAGAGAAGGTGAAAGAAATCACTATGCCTAAAGCACTTTGAGAAGTGAATCAATCTTCTCAAATCCCCAAGTAGACTAGCACAGTCACTATGTCTAACCAGAAAATTGATTCTATGCAAAGATGAAATGAGTGTCTGATTGACAGGAAGGGGTTTATACAGCTTCTCAAATGTCCTCAAGAAACAAAGGCTGATGTGCAGATATTTTTCACAGCTGCCTTTCCTAAAAGGAAGGGAAATCCATAAAAGCACTAATACCATCACTGCATTTCTAAACAGAGTCATTACTTCATCCATTGTATTTCATTATGGAGGAGCTCTAGCTATTATGTAGTATGTATTCTAATTTGAAAAACCTGCTCCAAGTGCTTGTCTGCTGGTGACTTTTATAAGACTCATCACAGAACAAGTTCATAATGAGCAATAGTGAGAAAAGTAAATGTTAGCATCACAAATTTTATGGATAAATATGATGCAATTTTATAACCATTTGCCCACTTTTCTATTTTTGGATATGAAAAATGAATATATAAATATCATTTGTGTTTGGCAATAACAGTAATTGGGACATTCAGAGTAAATACTAGAACTTTATAAATAAATAAATATGTTTAATAAGCATTTATTTTCAATGTTTTTTTTAATGTTTCCTGGGTTGAGAATAGACTAAGTTATTTTTGTTACTGTCCTTTCTCAATGTTTAGGCCTGGATACAACCATCAAAACCACCTATTTTAGTCTCTGGGCAGTAAAGTATTCTCATGTAAATAAATGCGTCTGTCTGTCTCTGATGTTCTGTGTGAGATACATACTTCACTTTCCCTTGACTAAAGCAAACTCCGATCTATGTAGGACAGAATAAGTTAGCACCTCTCTGTCATTGCAAACAACGTATCCAAGAAAACTGCCATACTTTCTAACACCAATTAAGAGGTTAAAAATATATGTTACTTCAATAGTGACAGATGCTTTGTGCATATTAAGCTGCAGTAATCCCATTATATTCCCCAATTAGTGTATTGAATTATTTGTTTCATCGAAGCAGAGATAAAATGGAGTCTATAACTAGGAATATCATGAAGATTTTCCTCTTGCTAACATAAAACATTAAAATACAAAAATCACATTAATATAGGTGTTGTTTTGTTAGGTTGTAATTATATTATTAAGAGCCACAGAAATGAAACATGTTCTTCAAGTTTAATGGTTCAGGATAGAATTTAAACAAATGTCATACCAGACTAGAGCCACTTTTCTCTATAATGGACTGGAACATAGCAATCCTTTCAACTGAAAATGTCTGAAATGTATTTTAATATTTTTATTGAAGCTTAAATGAATTTCTCTATCTGGATAAATTTTCCATGATTAATAATTATAATTCTATTACATTAAGTACTTGTAGCTGTGAGATCTGAGGATATTAGCCAGACCTCATATGTAGGTAAAAGCAGTATCTTATATAAAACCCAATAGTATGCCTAGAAAGATGTAGCTAAGACTTCAGACAGTCAAGATCTTCTTCAAGGCTATGTAAATAAATTACCTTCTTAAGGCCTATGAAAATACATTAACCTTTATGTACAAACTTTCTGCTAAATACTCTAATAGGCTGCAGTTTTAAACTTTATTATCAGTCTTGCAGCTTCCAGTAGCAGCAATTCTGGTTCTCCTAAACCATGTAATGTCGCATACAGACTGTGCTTTAACTTATTTCTAATAACAAAATATCTGCTACACAATCTTATTACTACTAATTGCTGTCATATTAGCTAGGATTCTTCACCACATATATAAAGTATCACTCAGCTTCATGATAATGAATAGAGCTTTCTGGTTTGATTTTTTTTCTTTTGTTTTCAGGTTGTTCAGAATTGTGAGATAGGTCCAGAATCTGATCTGATCCACCATCGGAAAATGAAATGCTGTGGAATTCTGTTCTTCAAATAAGGATTTATAATCCGTATGTATGGTTCTAAGCTTCCTAATTTTTAAATAATTAAAACATTTTACCAAGTTAAATTACTATTTAGATATTTTTTACTTAATTTCAAACATAAGACAACTGAGAGTCTTGGATTTTCTTTCTTTTGGTTTGTTAGGTTGTTGATTTTTTTACTTTTTATTCCCTTTTCTTCTCTGTATGTTTTGACTGCTTTTGAATTCTCAGCACAATATTATACAGACACATTTGAGCTCAGTGGTTATTTCTGAATCTCCTACAGACAAATGTGGATTTGAATACTACTCTCTGGGCACGGGATGCATAATTTAGCAATCAGAGTTTGCATTTGCCGCAGCATGACCTTGCCATTTGTGTGCATAAATTTTGTTGTATTTTTCACATATTTTAATATTTAGCAGTAGATACTTGTATGAATTTAACACTGAAATCTATGTAACCATCTCAGTTTTCTACTCTTATGCTTATTGATATCTATTCACTACAAGTATTTTTACTATGGTCAGTAATATTGGGTTGGAAAAAAAAGTAATTGCTTTTTTTTTTTGTAAATGAAAGGTGAATTTTTCATGGGAAACAAAACTTTATTAAACAATATAGTGTCCATTTAGTTCATTTACCTCTTGGCATCTTTCAGGCAACTTCATTATTCCAGACTTAGAAAAGTTATCTTTTTTGGAAAAAAAAAATTTCCAAAAACAATTTATATCCCCATCATCTGTGAAAGTTTTACCATTCAAGGCATTTTGTAAAAAACAAAACAAATAGTAGACTGATGGTAACAGGTCTGGAAAATATCATGGAAGTGGTGACACATCCCATCTAAGCTGCAACAGTTTTTGATGAGCAAACAAACTTGTATGTGTTCTAGCATTATCATGGAGAAACCAACAGCTTTGTGATTGACCAATTTTGGACATTTCTGTTTGATGGCAACATTTAATTTATCCAGTTGAGGACAGTCTGAATTAATGCTTTGGTTCCTTGGAAGCAATGCAAAATACACAATATCTTTGAAATCCCACCAGACTGACAGCAGAAACTTCCTTTGGTGAATATCTGCTTTGGAAGTGCTTTGAGCTGGTTCATCACACTTGCTCCACTACCTTTTGTGTTCATCACTGCTGTAGATGATCCATTTTTTAATGCCTATTATCATATGTTTCAAAAATGGATCATTTTTCTCACATTTCAAGAGAGAATTGCAGATGTTAATGCACTTAGTGAGATTAATTTCTTTGAGTTCATGAAGCATCCAAATATTGAGCTTCCTAATGTATCCAAGATGTTTTAAATGGTTTTCAACACTCAATTTCAATATGTTTGATTATCAGCAACCTCTTGTATCATTAAATATCAACTGGATTAATAACCTTTATTTTGTTGTTATCAACTTTTATCAACATTGGCCTTTCTGAGCATAGTTCAGCTTTAACATCAAAATCTCTAGACCGTAATTTAGCAAACCAATTCTAATACTACTGTAGTTTTAAGGCTCCTTCACCATACACATCACATAACTTATTAGGAGCTTGCACAGTGTTTTTTGTCTTTCAGAAGTAATACAGCAAAATATGATGAAAATATTCTTTTTGATTTTCCATTTTGAAATTGTTGTCAAATAAATATTAGAGAAATTGTGCAATTTATGTTTTTAAAACAGGCTTGAGCTGTCAATTTATATAATGATTTAGCAGTTTACAATGAAATTAGATACATTTCAAGACATGTATGCCTATCTGTTAAAAAACCCTCACAATTACTTTCTTGGGCAACTGTTGCGAAAACGGGGAGAATAAATCC
>NW_010187284.1:17291-42533 GCF_000695765.1 Mesitornis unicolor | reverse complement strand
TTGGCCGCAAGGGCACATTGCTGGCTCAAAAATTTCTCTGTAAGTTGCATTTGGCAGACTGTCTTCAGTGAGTAAAAGCTAATAAATATGTTTCTACTTTTGCACTCCTCCTTGCTTTCAAATTTAATTATATGTTGTTTATAATGTTTTGTAATAGAGAAGCCAAACAACTATGAGAATGTCTGATGTCTCTTCTTTCACTTCATAGTTTAATAAACTAACATTAGTGTCAGCTAAGCATCCAGCATTTTTAAATAAATCTATGTAATACATAATTATAAGGTATAACATAAAATTATATAATCTGTTTCTGATTTATGCATGTCCAGATAGCTAATAGCTAGCATCCCTTATTTATAATGATTCTACTTCTCTTGGAAGGGCAACCTCAAGGTCAATGACTCAGTGTCACTTGTGTATCAATAGAAAATAAGGTTGAACATTATATGGAAGTGGTGTTTACACCATCTCATGTAGCAGCCAACTGAGACTAGTAGAGCTGTACTAGCCCTTTCACCTCAGACAATGTATAGAATAGGTTCAGAAACCATCTCTTCTTACTCCACTAACCATGTTGCTTCTTCTGCAAGAGAGAAACAAAACCTCCTCAGGGAATTGCTTACATTTTATTAGTGTTAGGGCTGGACCTTGGAGGTCAGCTCCATATCCTAAGTTCTTCGAAGTGCAGCAGTATTTGGATGTAGAGGTGGTCTCATGTCAAAGAAACATACCACCTGGAAAAACTAGATTTACAGACTAATCTGGATGCCACTACATGCTGATACATTTGAGCTTAAATCAAAGACTTCATAGATCTTTAAGACTGGAAATAATTTTTCCTAATGAGTTCTATATCTAACCTGTAGGTAGAAAGTGGCTCAGCTCCTAAAGTGTAGAAAAATGTCACAGTAAATCCCTGTGATTCGGAAATGTGATGCATTCAGAGGCATATGTGCACACTGGAGTGAAGAAATCCTGCTTCACACATGGTAAAATAAAAGCTTGAGGGAAATCTTACTGCTAAGGTGGGTTGCATATGTGTTTTTGCAAGTGTGTTTATGTACAGTTTTTAGATCCCAAAACTAGAGGCCTTGCTCAGGCAAAAATCCAACTGGCAGAAATGGAAATGTTGCCTTATGCAGTCTGCAAAACTGGACTGGGAGTGCATGTTTGTACATTCTCTGTGCATGCTAAAGGTCAAGGAAAAGGTTGCCAGGACCTCTCATTCATGTCTCCCTCCTCAATACGTAGCAAAGATGCAGGTAAATTCCCATGACTTTCAAAGAGGCTGCAGAATTTGGCCCAGCGAGTATCAAAACAGCTCTGAACAGTGGAGTGCAGCTAAATCATTCCAACACCAGACAAATGGGTCTGCCTAACCTAAGCCATAACATTTGAATTATTAATGTTCTCTAATAAAGGGGATAAAGTGTCTGTAGAACAGAGTGTTTCAGAGCTCTGTTAAAGATCATGCCTATTTTAATTTAGAAGTTCAGCTTGAGGAGAGACAATGCTGGCATTGTGTTATAGAGATTTAAAATGAGTCTGTCTTGAGGATTTTCCTCTGTCCTTATCTGTAATAATAGAATTTTAAAAAGAGTCAGAGCGAGAGCAGCAGCACTGGAAAATATCTTTCTCAGAAACTATAGCAGACAGGTCACAACACTTTTAAACAATGATAGTAACATTTATTCTATCAAAGCCATTTTATGTTTTATTTGGAACTCTGGCGCCTTTATTTTTTTAAGCTCTTATAACATGACAGTAATTACAGACATCAAGATGCTCTATAGAAGATACCAGTCAAAATCCAGATGCTGCTGCTTCTCCTTTCTCTGCACTCCCACCCCAGCCCTTTCGCATGCATTACATCATTGCATATGTTTATTTTAAAAGTGCCTCAAAAATGCAATGATAGTAATCATAGACAGCAGGAAATTGATGGTGAGCACCTCTGGTCTGCAAATTCCTTTACAAAGCACTCCTGCTGCTCATCAGAAGGCTTTCTTGTTAGCAGAGACTTGAAAATACAGAGGCTTGAAAATACACTTTGGGTGATGTGTTAAAAAAATATAGGCTAAAGTAATTGTCATTTTAGGACTGTGCATACATGCTTCCTCCCCTCTGTCTCCTCTACCAAATAGAAATGACCAGATCAGTTGGAGAGGTGGAAGGGTTTGTGTTGTTCCCTCTGGGAGGCTGATCTGGTGCTGCAGTGTGTGAGGCCAGGTGGGAGCACTGCTTGGCTCTGGCTCCCTGGTGAGCACACACAGGTGCGGGTTTGGGGTGAAACATCTTAAGAGAGACCCACATCTCAGGGGTGTCAGCCTGCCCAGAGAAACACAAGGTGATGTGCAGGCCACAGCCCCTTCCCATCACAGTTGGTTGCAGGAAGTCATTGCCATTTCTCGGGGAGCTGGTTTACTCCATAGCTCTTCAGGTGGTGGTGGCCCTCCACAAAACACTCGTAGCCAAAATAACCAAGGGCCCTCAGCCACCAGTGGCAGCACTGAAACGGAAGTATCCCATGGCTTTTAGAAACCTTGATCAGCTGCCTGTAGCAGGAGGTAAAATCACCATCCAGTCCTCAAAATTGTGAGTTTCACCTTGATTTGACCACATGACCCTCTTCAGGCTACAGGTGACATTTCAGCCCAGGTAGCATCATCCAGAAGAGCATCTGAGCCATGACCTGCCCCTCTGCTTGCCCCCACTGCATCACAGGGGTTCCCCACAACTCACACCATGTTGCTCTGGGCCTGGCTAGCATCACCAAAATGGCCAGCTTTGGTCAGGATAAAGTGGGCTCAAGTCTGCTGCTTCTTGTGATCATGTAGCACATCCTGGGAGCTTTGTGGTGACACATATGCACAGCCCTGCCGTGCTGTGGGGCTGAGTGATGGCTGCCTTCTTTGCATTTTCCTGCAGGCAAACTGCTCACAAGATGAATTCCCAGCCCTGTGTAAGTGTGAATCAAGATTTCAGCCAAAATGTTGCTGCAAACACATTTTTCTTGCAGAGTAAGCAAATAAAGTGGCAACGCTGCACCAGCAAAGAACAGGAAGCTTTTGATGACACTGGCTCAAATTTTTTAGCCTATTAAAATTTCCATAACCCTCAGGCTCATTATTCAGCAATAAGTACACACCAATAAAACTGAAATAATGAGTGAAAGACATGCGCTTGGGCAAAAAAATAATCCTACTAAACATTCTCTCATTTAGCACATTAGAAATGGTCAGCTTAGCGACATCAGGGTGATTATGAAGCTCTGAAGTACACCGCATCCTCCAAAACAAGGGTACATTTCCTACTGAAATGCAGGACTTCAGTCTTTGCAGCCAGGGAAGAAAGGAAGGAGGATCCATGCTAGGAATCCTGTCACTGATTTCATTATGCTGGTATCTGAGAAGTTTCTTTCTAGCAGTAATGGCACTAAATGGACTAAATGGTGTCAAGAGCAGTGCAATCTGCACACACCTCTGTCTCCAGATTGTGCTGTCAAGTATTTACACTCTATTTCATGTGTATGGTGTTGGGGTTCATGCAAATCAGGCGTCTTTAAGTCCTACAAACATTGTTTCCCCAGTAGAAGAAAGATTATCTTTTTTGTCATTGTCTGGGTTAAAATACCTTGTAGACCTGTGAGCAAATCCAAATTCTTCCTTTTTCATTAAACTGTGGAAGGTTTATTCTACATTTCCATAAGCAGCCATTTTAATTTTTCCATTTTCCGTTCTTAAACAGGAAACCTCTCCACTGCTTCTCCACTTTCTCTAAGCTCTTTGTTTATATTCTACTTCCATTACCAAAATTATTCTTACATTTTTCCATCCCCTATTCTGACCAAACATTTACACTGACTCTGAATTACTCTTATTATATATAAAGGGAAACAACAAAGCAAGAGGAAAGAAAAGTAACATCTCTGCAAGAAGATGTGTCTGCTACCTCCCAGCTGATGGCAGCCTTGGAAGGAATCTACCAGCCTTTAGCATCCCTGGCTGCGGGGGCATGCTAAAAATGCAGGAAGTAGAGCCATGTGAATCATACAGCCATATATGCCATGGTTCACAAAAGTAAATTACCTTCTCACTCATGAGTTTTAATTTAGCTATACAATAATTAATATATGTCTGCTGGGCTCCTCTCCTCCCACTTGGGCAGATGAAAAAAGACCAGCTAGTATAAGGGATGTGGTCTTCATTTCTCCTTTCGGGTTAGCAGCTCCATCAGCCCAACACTGCCTGCAAAGGGAGCAATAGACAGGCAGGGACAGTGTCTTGGCTGCCTGGGAAGAAGCAGCAGGGAAGTGACATTGCACAGCACAGGACAAGTAGGCACATCTGGACACATCTGGTCACCAGAAAAGTGTCCAGAGCCATGGAGGCAAAGGCTGCAGTGGTACAGGGAGTTAGACGGGCTCTCTAGGAGACTGCTATTAGAGGGCAATAGCTTGTGGTTGCCATGACTCACAGTTACTGTACCAGGAGTCCTTTTCTCATCTCTCCAAGATGCATCGGAGCCCAAGCCTGGCTGTTAAACACTGATCAGCCTTTGACTCTGCACTCACAGCGCACACCGCCTGCCAGCTGTGCCACTGCAGCATGGACATGTCTGCTCAAGCAGCTCACAGAAATCTTTTCTCATTCCAGGAGAGGACAAGGAAAGCTGTCTTCAAACAGCCTCTCTCCACAGCATCCCTCTATTTGCAGCAGGTGGGACTTGTGCACAGGGAATACACCTTCCAGCCTCCCAACCCTTGGCAGCATGTTGTGAGACATGGAAACCCCAGCAGACAACAGAGAGGAAAAGCTGAAATTCTTCCCTTACTCACAGTATTCCTTCCTTAAAACAAATATCCCATTGTATATTTACAGGGTAACATATCCTAAAGCATTGAGCACTTGACCAGAAAACACCTCCTTTTTCCTTCTGTTGCTGGTTTGCTATTTATCCTGCAAATATTATCTTATCATGTTATTAGTTAGGGTATGAATAATGTATAATAAGAAGGGAAATCTCCATGTTTGCATATATCTTCTTCACCTTCTACCAAAAGCTGAATACTCAGTTTGCAAAGTCTGTAGCCATGTTGGGTCTTTTCCACAGGTGGTCTTTAGAAACTTTATTACTATCCATGAGAAACGAGAAAAGAATCTGCTTAGAGGTCCCAAGATGGATTTGCAGGCCTGGTGGTAGAAAAAAATGAAATGTTTTTACTTGAAATCTGAATATATTTGTTCTGTAAATCATTGACTGACAATAAAACCACACTCTTCAGAGTTGTTTTTTACTGTAAGCATTTTACAGCCTAATTTCCAGAGATATTTTTGAGTAAAAAATCTTGTGATAAAATTTCTTGACATATTTTATTCTTTCTATGTGTTGTTCCAGTTTTATCCCAAAATAAAGAGTGCTAAAATTGTGAAAGTTCTGTATCTTACAGATCTGGTTTTAATTGCATATTGCATCCTTTTGTGTTTGTAAAATATGATTTACAAACATCTAGATATTAATTCTACTGAAGTTATCTTACAAGGCAGCCTTTTAACTGAACATCCTATATTAATCTCACCCACACATCCTAGTAAAGGAGCACGATGGTTTTTTAAACTCTGGCTCTGCGTCTCGTCTCTTCTGTGGCGATGAAAATGAATATTGTATCTATGGCAAGGCATGTCAAGCTCTCTGTGGAATTTATTATGCTCTCTGCACCACATGTTCTACCAGCAGGTCTGCCTCATGCTCTTCAGAACATGTATAATTAGAAAAGAATTCAGCTAACACTGAAAAGAATGACTGTTCATAACTCATCAGGCTAGAAAGCTGGAAGCCCTAGGGCAGAAAAGAAATTAGTGAAATATTCAGCTGAAGAAGAAAAACCCATTTTTTCTTCACTTTCTTCCTGTGAGAATAACTATTTTATATGTAAGATGCAGTTCATTATCTCCTTTTCAAAGAAGTAACCACATCCTTACCTACTGCAGGCAGCAGACACAGGACACTAGCAATGTTCCCGCATAACCCACAGCACAACTTTTGGGTAGTTGGAGAGACAGTTCTTGCCTGGGAATGCACTCTTCAGTTCTGGATCGACTATGTTTCTGTTTTAAGTCCATGGAGAAAGCTCTACCTTGTGTAAGTTCCCAGTGTCTCTGAGGACCAACACAAATGTGCATAGGTCTTGGCTTGTGCCCTTCAATAATGCCCCATACTGCTAACAGTGTTAGTGGTGGCTTATACACAGTAATTTCAGGAGTCTTTTCCTTTCCCACATTCTTACATGAGACCAAGACTGCTGAAGTCAGTAGAGAGACCTCTGTGGTCAACTTGAGCTGTGAGGGAAACCAAATTTCTTCCTAGGTGATGAACACTAGGGCCCTTATTCTGAGTTTATTAACTCTAGAGGTCTAGAGCTTGTGATTTCGGGATTTTGGACTCCACTATTGGAATATAACAGTGTCTAATTTAACTACTCTCCACATCTAACAGGCTTCTAGCAATGAGGATCACATTTTTGTATCCTTCTTTTGTCCTCATTTTAAAGTCTTTCCCAAGTTTCCCAGCTGCATCAAATTCCTTCCTCATTATCAGAACTTAAGCACTGATCTTTTCTTATTCCTAACTCTCCTGGACTCTGATTTCTCTCTGCAAGCTGGAGGCCAACTCTTTTGCTATAAAAAGAGAAGACCTGGCTCTTCATAGGCATAACCTTTAGAGAAAAGTCACTTCATCTTCAAGCAGGAAACATCTGCATTAACATGACTGACATGCAGGGTTCATTTTTAAAATTATTTTGAAGATTTTACCAAGGAATCATTTTCCTTCCCTTGTAAGTAGAATTCTTGATTGCTGGTTTAGATATCAGAGATTCCCTGGAAAGGAGGAGTTAGTTCATTTGTTTTTAAAATTCTGTATCCTTTTTCACATTTGCAAAATATATAAATAATTGTATTTTGAGTATGAGTATACTTCTGCCTGTCTTATTAGGGCCAAATCTTTGTTTGTTTACTTTTTCTTAATATTATTCTCATCTGTAAGTTCACTCCTAGAAGACAACGCTCATCATAGAAGTCTGTCCTCAAGGTTTCAGCGGTGCAGGCTCCTAGTGAAGGGTCAGGACTTTCTATGGTAACATCACTAATAGAAACTGGTCAGTATAGGAGATGGGGCTCTGACTTACTTCATCTTGGTGAGCCTGGTCTTCTGTGTACGTGACTATGTGTCCCACTTCTTACATGGGTCAGGAACAGATGTTTAAGGAAAGCACAGAGGAACGAGGGCATATATCACAGAGTGATTCACCACTATTACACTCAGCCAGTTCCCAAGAATCCATAGTTTTGGATTTCCTGAGGTAGACATTACACACAGACAATCACTTCGAAGAGTCACTGCTTGACCCATCTTTAATGAATTTGTCTCATCTCTTGTAGAATTCACTAGTAATTTTTGTCTCTACAAGACCCAGCAGCCAGGAATCTCGTCTTTTTCTCCATTGCTTTTGTGACTGCTGCCTCACACTGTCACTGGTGCTTGTATGAGTACATTGCAATCAATTATTTCTTTGTGTTCTCTGCCAGCTTCAGCATGTCACAGGGGTCTTGTCAGATTTCAGCTCTGCCTTTTCTGAGCTGAGCTAAAGAGAGCAAGACCTTCTTACTCCTTGTAGAGAAGCCTCCATTCATCTTTTTTGCCCTTCTCTCTATATTTACTGAATTACCTGTATTCCTTTTCAGATGCAACAAATTTTAGGTCCTGGATAAGTACCATTGTAGCAATAATAAAAATAACAGTATACTCTCTCTATTGCACTCTTTAGGTCTTTCACTCCATCTTTCAGCTGATCAGTCTCTCTTGATGTTTTTGGGGCATTTTTTTCTCATTTTCCATGGAGATGCATCCCTTACATTTTCCTTTCCAATTGTGTGACAGGAGTGGGGAAGACGAACATTGTCTGCTCTTCAGGTCTGTAATATAAACAATACCCTAGAATGTAAATAAAGATATAATACAATGAAAGCATAATATTATCTAACAATGTTCGTTAATCTACACTCAAACAACGAGTACTTATGATGCCTCCCTCATTCCTTGCATGGTGCATAGGATCATTTCTGTGTACTTAGTCAGAACACATTCTAAATCACACTCTATAGTATACTTTGTGGCAATATGTGATGGCCAAAGTATATCAAATATGATGAAGTTAAGAAGTTGCAGCTGAACTAACAACATTTTCTCCTGGAAGGAGACACTGAATAAATTGTTGATAGCTTTTGATAGCCAATTACAGTTCTTATAAGAGCTTTGCTGCATTTCTCTTCGTAACATTTAAACAAGTATCTGCAATTGTAAATATTCCCCTAAACTTCCAAGGTAATAGTAATTTAATGTGTCTCTTGCAACAACCAGTCAGCATAATGAACACAAATTTAAGAGAATATTTTTCATCAGGAAGTAATAATTTTCTCTGTTTTTTTGATGACAATAGTGATTTCTGTTTTGGGAGCAGTCATGTACATGTGTTCACATATATATCGTCAAAGACTGACAAAGTTGATTTAGAGTCAGATGCACATTTTCCCAACAGAAAAGATGCAGATTTTCCCAACAGAAAGGACACAGATTTCCGTGATGGAAAAGAAAGAAATTTTTCCTCTCAATTCTGTCAAAGGGAAAAAGTGAAAGATATGAACTAAACAGTTTCGGCTGCAATATTGCATAATGAGCACTAACAAATGAAGGTAGAAGGTAGGGTCCTGTAAACCATTCACAACGAAGATTAAGCAGCACATCTGACTTTAACCTCAGAGTTTTTCATTGAGACACTCAGAAATCAACTAATCACTCTGGAACAGATTTCATTAAGTATGAGGTGATTTCAATTGTCTCATTTTTAATGTGTGACTGTCAGAGAGGACCAAGATTTGATATTTTAAAAATGCAACTTCCAGAGCACTCTCTTAAAGCTGTAGATTCTCTGAAAATCTGCAAAGCCCTTCCTAAGACTTTGATCAAGCAAAATCTTTTAGCATATGTGTAAATATGTCATTGCACACTTCAATGGCTGACTCAAAGGGGTCCATGTTGCACAAGCCACAGTTATTCTGCTCCAGGGCCAAGGGTAACCATGGATTGCCCTGAAAGCAGCTTTCCACCTCCCTTTCACCTCCCCCTTTCTGTCTTGAGCCCTCCCAATCCTGCAGAAAATGTCTTGCAGGTCTCACCTAGCTGGAAAATTTTGGGGTGCCATTTGGGAGTTGGCCAACCCTTGTCTGCCATCCTTAATCAGCCACTTTAACATTAGCTGTAGGATTTTTGCACTTCCTTTCCCCTGGAAGGCCAGCTTCACATCTTACGCAAAGCTCTGTTAGAGCTTGGAAAGTTTTTCAAGGTCTAGAGATGAAAAAGACACAGTTTATCAGATGGTTACAGCATCAGAATATAATTATGCATCTTGAAATTCAGCTATAAAGAAGCATGTTGATAGAGAGAGGGTAAACACAGTAGCATGAAATCAAAACCTATCCAGCTTTTTCAGTTCAGATTATATGAACTGCTTCCCTTTCCTGAGTCATCCTTCCTCCCATGCATCAGCCTCAAGCCAAATTTGTTGTTCACTTTTGCCCATGCAAAGGGCTTCTCTAGTGCTGCCTTGCCAGTTAAGGCTGATCTCATTCATTTTCTTACTCTTTTTACTTGTTTGTGAAAAATATTTCCTCCTTCCCCCTGGGGGCACCCAGGGAGGTAGCACTTAAAATTTGATGCAGCAGTCTATTTCTCCATTTTATCAGCTCAAAACCCATCTCTCATTGAAGAATCATATTTGCAGTCTCTCATCACCATGAAGATTAATTGCTGCAAGCATGACAAAGACTCACACAAAGTTTTAACCATATCCGTAATTAATCCTGCTTTTCATCACCCCTAGCTTCACCTACTTTCCTGCAGTTCTATCCACAGACAATATTCTGCATAAGTGAGCAGCCACCTACCACCTACCACAAAAACTGCATCTCTTCTCTGCCTGAGGAGGCATTTCAGAGGCCCCTTTGCAATAAAAGTTGAAGTATTAAACTTAAAGGAAAAGCACCATTCCTAGCCAACTGTATCCCTGGAAGTCTCAAAGCTGATGCCTGTTCTCAGTGTGTCTTTCCTTACGCATATTTAAAAAAAAAAAAAAAGATTTTATTATTACGATTCTGATCCAGATCAGAAATGAATTGCAAACAAGGACCAATGAAAATTTTTCTATTTATTTCATGTATAAACATAAATGGAAAATGACAGCAGTCCTTCAACATCTTATTTTTTGCACTCTTCTGCAAGCCTTATGGCCGGCTACACTGTGTGTGTGCATGCATGTTTTTATATACACATATTCAAAACAGCACTTTTAAACAAAATCATTCTCTTTCTCGACCCATGGCTAAGCTGTTAACGGACAGCTCATAATACAGCTCAAGAAGAGGAGATCTCTGATGGCCTCCCAGACAGCTGAGAGATAAGTCAAGTTAAATAAAAAAAGGCTCCATGTCTTGTGGATGGGATCCAGATCTAGGAGCTTATTTTGTCTCCCACCTCCCAGCTCTCACAGGCTGAGCTCTTGGCCCACCCCACTCATCAAGCTTGCTTCTGCTGGGAGCAGCCTGGGGTCTCCCATCTCCACAATGTCCCCTTAGAGACAGGGTCAGAGCAACACTGATTTCCAGCAGGCATTTGGGGAGATCAAAGCTGTAACTGCCCATGTAAACAATAAAACCAACAGTGCAAGGACCCAGATTTGCCTCCTCCCTGCCCCGCTTTGAGATAGTTGGGGGATTATTTCACACCTGCACTTGTATCTCAGCCCCTGCTATACCTCCAGCAGAGTGTATTTAACAAAATCCTTTCTAGCCCAGTGAGGCACCCCTGTCCTCACTCTTCTTGGGATTAGGTGTCATGCTGACATCCCTCAAATCCTTCCTGATGTGCTGTGTTTGCTCTCCCCCTCTCTTTCTCTCTGGGTAAGTGTGAAGATTTCCCAAAAGTGATGAGTAAGAAGCTGTCCTCCTCTCACAACCAACTGCTGCTAAGGCTGCACAGACTGCCCAGCTCTCTACACCTTCCCAGGTCACTGTCAAACCCTGTGGACCTCAACACAGGCTCCTTCAAAACACCACAAAAGAAGGAGAAATAAAAATGTGCCCTGTCTGGCACCTCCAGACACAGCTGAGGAGCCCTGGAGCACAGTCTGGGGAGAGATGCCCTGGTACATGGCATGAAAGGAGCCTTCTGCCTTGTTTGCTGACAGCCTCTGGCTTCACCCTTACCATGCCACATCTTGCTGGGGTGGTCCCACTGCTCCGCCTGCCACCCTCGTGCCCTGGCAACCCCACAGCAGCCCCATGGCAACCCCACAGCAGGTTGGGGGACCTGCTGCCTTCCCACAGGACCTGACTGTGGTGTCCATCACCCATTCCAGGTGCCAGGACAGTGCAGGTAGGACACCTTCTCCTCAGCCTCCACACCCTCCAGACACCACTTAGGACATCATAGAATCATAGAATCACAGAATATTAGAAGTTGGAAGGGACCTCAAAAATCATCCAGTCCAACCCCCCTGCCAGAGCAGGATCACCTAGACTAGGTCACAGAGGAATGCATCCAGGCGGGTCTTGAATGTCTTCAGAGAAGGAGACTCCACAACCTCCCTGGGCAGCCTGTTCCAGTGCTCTGTAACCCTCACAGTAAAAAAGCTTTTCCTCATGTTTGCATGGAACCTCCTATGCTGCAGCTTGCACGCATTGCCCCTTGTCCTGTCATTGGACATCAGAGAGAAGAGCCTGGCTTCTTCCTCCTGACACTCACCCTTTACAAATTTATAAACATTAATGAGGTCACCCTTCAGTCTCCTCTTCTCCAAGCTAAAGAGACCCAGCTCCCTCAGCCGCTCCTCATAAGGGAAATGCTCCACTCCCGCAATCATCTTTGTGGCCTTGCGCAGGACTCTTTCAAGCAACTCCCTGTCCTTCTTGAACTGAGGGGCCCAGAACCGAACACAATATTCCAAATGTGGTCTCACCAGGGCAGAGTAGAGGGGAAGGAGAACCTCTCTCGACCTACTGACCCCGCTCCTTCTGATACACCCCAGGATGCCATTGGTCTTCTTGGCCGCAAGGGCACATTGCTGGCTCATGGTCATCCTACTGCCCACCAACACCCCTAGGTCCTTTCCCACCTGGCCACTTTCCAGCCACTCGTCCCCAAGCCTGTAGCGTTGCATGGGGTTATTGCGACCAAAGTGCAGGACCCGGCACCTGGCCTTATTGAAGCTCATACAGTTGGCCTCAGCCCATTGACTCAGCCCATTGAGGTCCCTCTGCAAAGCCTTCCTACCATCAGGCAGATCAACACTCCCTCCCAACTTAGTGTCATCTGCAGACTTACTGACATGAACACTACAAAAGCAAGAACCAGCTTTTTCCACACCAAAATTAAAAAAAAATTCTAAGTTCAACTTAGAAGTTGTGAGACTGTTATAGCTGCAGATATACTAGGAGCGTTTTACTTTGGTTTCTATGTTTTCAGCATTCCAGTTGTCTAAGTTTGCTGTTACAAGAACAAGGATTAGAAACCATTTCTTTCCCCTATACAACTGAGGTTGTCATATAAATGTGGTTCCAGGAGCTGGAGCATAGGAAAAAAGTGGCAAGCATCACCAGATTTACAGTAAAATTATGAATGTCAGCAACACTCTTTGTACTTTGGAAAATCTTAGTGAGGTCCAGCAATGAATAAAGATGGAACTAAGACTACAGTGAGACCTCAGAAATCCAGGCTTGAGACTTTAATTTGCCATGGGATTTCTGTATCACCTTAAGGAAGTGCATCCTGCTTAGATCCACTGAAGACATCAAGTCTACTTCATTTGGCAAGGTCGGGAACAGAGTTCTCAGCATCTTGCAAGACGGAGCCGTCTGTGCTTTGATGGAGCCATCTGCGCTTTGATACCCAGTGTGCAAAACTCAGCCATAGCTGCTACTTCTGCCCTGCTCTCTAGTGAGCACCATGTTCTCTGCAGCAGGGATTTTCCCTATGAACTTGACACAATCAAAAAACACTCAGTAACTATTAACTGCAATTAATCCTCTGCATTAATTTCTGCACCTTCCTTATTCTGAAGGGGTAATGTTTTGGTGCATAGAAAACTTACATGCATTAAAAAAGCACCAAATATTGCCATTGCTAGATGAGTTTGCCACTGGTATATACTTCAGGGACTGTGTGGGGACAGTGTATCTGGAGAATCCCACATGCAGCAAAGCAGCCAGTGATATGAAACTGAAAAAAACCATGATTTGCTAATTTACAACTAATAATTAAAAGGGACTGTCAAGGAGCCAGACTTCCTCAGCATGTGTTTAACATTACTTCTGAGAAGGTCATTGCTGGATTCTCTGGGAAGGGAGTTCCAGAGAGGGTATAGTAAGTGCACAGAGTTTAAATGAGCAGCCCCGGCACAGACATTTTGCAGTCTTCAGGGATGCACAAACAATTTTGCCTCAGCAGCGCAGAAACAATGCCCTGTATTCACAAAGAATACAGGAACTTCAATATTGTGTGGAGGGGAGGTGGGGGTGAAGGAAGTCTTAAAATGCAGATAAATTGGTATTCACCAAGTGCCATTCCTTAATTTACAGCAGTCTTTAACTTTGGAGGCAATTGTCAAGGTGCTCATAAAAAGAGAAATGATGAATATTCAGGATGTCTTCTGAATCCATTAGGCAACTGAGGATGAGGACTCCATATGCATAACTTCAGCTGCTTTCACATGCTGGTAGAGAGAGTGCCAAGATGGCGTCAGGAAGAAAAATGGCTCCTTAAGTTGCCAATGGGGAGAGAGGAAAAAAAGAGTGTATATCAAGTGCATGGAAATGAAAATTTGTTTAAGTACAGTAATTCAACCTAAATGTGCACCGCGTGGCACAATATGAACCTGGCTTGCAGCACAACCTGGCAAGGCCAGCTCTGTGGACAGGTGTGCATAGGATCACTGTCAAGTTAAAAGTAGTCACTGAATGGTTTTCTTTTTCCCCACCATCCCCTCCACGGGTCTTGGAGAGCATGAGTGAATTCATGCTCAGGATGAGAAAAGACTCAGGCCAGACCAAGAAGAGGAAAAGCTCAACCTACAGAGGCTGAGAGAAGTGCTGAATGTCTGGCTCTGGGTGAGGAGCAAGTCAGTGCTTCACCCTCTCCCCCAACTCCTCATTTCCCTCCTTGACAACCTTTACCAACATCCTAGATAAGGTAGACGAAGTGCTTACATTCACAGTCAGTAACTGATGAGGAAAACATGCTGTCTAGCTCTTACATCCCAGAAAATAACGTCTCCTGGTTGCCATGAATCACTGAGGATCACAGGCCATTAATCACCAAAGGGTGGAAGGGATGAGTTTAAAGTCATGTGTACCAAATGCATCCATTTCTCTGGGGAATCCCAGACCTGGCATGATTCATTTTGCTTTCTTAGGGAGGAATCACAAGGGCTAGAAGAATAAACAATGCCACAGCCTCCTGAGTTCAGCTGGTGGTGAGGCCAAGCCTCCTGCTGAGGAGAGGAGGCTTTGGTCACAGGAGGTGTGTATTGCCTCAGCTGGCACAGAAGTACACAACAGTGATATTCCTCTGGTCCCAGGGTCAGTGTAAAGGTATTACTTGATCCACCAGGTCTTCCTCAAGAGTATCCATAGGGAATCACTGGGTTTTGCAGAGAAAGTGGAAGGGTGACAGCCTTCATTGCCTCTGTCTCTTGGGGTTGTTGGTATCCTCATTGGGTAATAACTCAAGCTCACAGCCATTCTCTGGAACCACTCTGGGGGCTTGGGTTATGAGGCATCCTACATTCAGCTTTCTGGAAGGAAGAGATTATCCCCTGCAAGGCTGTATTACCTACGAGCAGGAGGTGGGTGTTAGTCATCTGCCTGTCCAGCCACGACCATAAAACATGGTGGTCACAGTGGGAAGACATGGAGAGGTCTCACTGCGGAAGTACTTGATGAATTTTAGTAGTCTTTGTTACTGTCCTTTAGGCAACTGAAGAGCCACCAGCTGATGACATGATAGTATATGAGGCTCTGCCACATTCATCAGGGCATCACAGATCCATAAACTCAGCTCAGGGACCTTCAGGTGTGTGATTTACCCCTCTCCTGCTCCTAAGTGTGAGATGTGGGGAAGAGGATATACCTCACACGTGAAAGATAGACTGACTACCTATTAAGAGTGATAAGGTTACACTCATGGCTAGTTTATTTGCTTGTGTAGCTATTGGTATGGTTTCTTGTGTTTTTCACAGTTGTCTCCCACTCACTTTAAATGAAAAATGTCAACACACCTGGAGCAGAAGCAGCAGCTTAGTAAAGGCAAATACAACTCTTCAGACAGAGTTCAGTTCAGTTCAGAGTTGAGTTTTCCACTCTGCAGTTCTTTACAGAACAATTCATGTTCTCACAGCTCAACTTTCTAGGGTGCTTTTTTCTTTTTATAACTTTTTTTCTGGCAAATCACTGATCTTTTCACATAGAGATCTGATCACCACTTCTGGTTGGGCTGTTCTAAAATGTGATGAAATGAGTGAAATGTGATACATGAGAAAGGATACTTCCATAGTTAATCTGCAGCACTTACATTCACACACAAGTACCTCGCCCACATGCAAGCACGGGCATTTGCAAGAAGAACAATGAGAACTTGGCAATGGGTTAAGCAGCCCCTCATTTGAGTGTTCGCAGGAAGCTGCCAAAAAGGAGGAGGGTGGTAGAAACACACAGAGTCCAGAACATCTCATAGTATTGTTCCATGGACATGTTCCACAATTGTCTTTCCTCCCTGTGTGCTCAGCTGCAATCACCAGGAGCACACAGGGGCGTGGGCAACACGAGCAATGGATTTTCCCACTGTTTCTAAGGTTAATATGAATAATGTTCCACAGTCTGTTATTGTGGAAATACCAGCAATCATCCTGCAAAAGCAAGCCAAAGAATTATAGCTAGGCATTAATAAGAAGGGAGCAAACAAAGCATCTCAAAGATGGCAGAATAACACTACTGCAGTGACTAGCAGGATGAAATACCTCCAAACAAGTTTTCCACTATGTACTGTCAGCAATCATCCCTTACACAGCACTCTGAGGGGTTCAGCAACACGACGTGTTCTGGGCTTACAGCGGCAAAGGCTGCACTGAGGCGTACAGTTCAGTTGGTGAGCTCCAGTCTGTCAGTGGTGTGATTAGCCATGGTCTGAGAAGGTAGCCAGCAGTGTCTGCATTCCAGACCACAACTAAGAGACTTTTTCACAGTTCATTGCATTGCAATGAAAATTAATTTTCCTTCATCATTTTATTCTTGAAAAAAAAAAAAAAAAAAAAAGGAGAGGCTTAATAGGAGGGAAAACCCACAGGGCACTTAGCTGAAGGAGCTCTCTGAAGGAGGCTCTAAAGATGGAAGTCTTGTCTGTCATCTCAGCTGCTAAGTAATACTAGTGGTGGGACTCTTGGAAAAATTAGTACAAATTGCACTGCAGAAAGGACCACTGCAGAGATGTTTCTGTGTAGTTTTATGGTTGCGGTGAAGACCAGTGGGCGTTAAACTTGTCTTCAGGGATATAATTTGGGTAAATCTCAACTTTCAAGTCTTCGGACCTTGAACTTAAAAGACAGATTCCCCACTAACCACTGCTCTGTTTCCTGATCTTGCACTTACAACACTGCGTGCAGGTATTTGTGCCACCAAAAATCATGGCAGCTTTTCCAGAAGTGTCTGTATCCAGAATGGTTGGGTACATATTTTGGAAGCTATGATAACTTTCCCAGGCCTTTCTTCAAGAGGCAAAATGAAAAGCACCAGTTAGAAACGGAATGTCTGTATACTTTTCCCTTGCTAAGTATAAAAGGTTCATCTATTTTTCTCCTTTCTTTTCCATCAAGAAACATAGCTTTTAATATGAGTTATTGCACATTGCTGCCAGTTAGGACCAGACTATTATCTTATTGCCTACGTTTTTAGCATCTATTGTCATAGTTCACACCATTTCCAGTATCAGTTCTATGAAGTTATTTCTCATGGTTCCCTACAATCAAGTGCAACAAAAAGGCTCAGATCACTTACAGATTATCAATGCTGATGCTGGTATCTGTCATTTTCATTTCTCTATCATGGGAGATTCAGGTCCATATATTTGTAGGAAAGTGAGTGCAGGACTCCAAGATGAGCAGAATGAGAGTACTGAAGTTCTCTGTGTTTCCACTCAACACCAGCTGGGTCAGTGGAGACTTTCCTCATTGTTGTGTCAAAGTGCTTCAGCACTGACCACCTCTCAGGAAGAGTTACTGGTTTGTACCTCATCATCTTCCATGCCCATTCACCTTTCCACGTCTCAGTTTTTTTTACTCTTAAATAGAGAAATATTATAGAGTCAACCACAGAGAGCCATCTGAGTGGCTTTGTATGGATGAAGGGCTGACTGTGACACTGCTGGGACATGAATCTCTGGATTTAGGGAGTTACGTTTAAAACAAGCTTGGCTTCTTAAATGACAGAGTGACCTATTCAAATGCAACAGTCTTGAGCTTTTTATTTCTTCTAACAGCACAACTTCATTCACATCAATGGAATTGCATTTGGTTTACACAGGTGTGAGAGGGAAATCAAGTAGCATACAGAAATGTTTTCTTTTGAAATATTTTTGGAAAAGAGGGGTAAAAAACCTGCTTTTAGACCAATGCAAACATTTTCATGGAAATTTTCATTAGGGTTAAAATTTTCTGGACAAAACCTGGAAATTATTTTTTTCCCTGTAAAATAGTTTGATATTCAAAAATCCCACAAATATTTAAATGGAAATCTAAATATTTTCACAAAAACTTTAATTGTGTTTTTAAAGCTTTGAGTTTCCATTTTTTATCAAAAACTGAAGCCTTTTCTCAAAATACTTAGAAAAACTAATATTTTTTTCAAAATTTCCCATAACATTTTTTTAAGCAACTTTCATAGAAATATTAAAAAGAGTGTGAGTATGAAACCAATAAAAATCTGTCACAGCTAATCCTGAAAAACTAACTGTAGCGTTTAACATATATGAAGCCTGCGATGAACATGAGTTGTTTAATCTATAGGTTTAAGACGTTTATGTTAATATACTTCACAGAGGGGCTAGTGAAGGGCAAGGGGAAAGTTTTTCCTGAATTTAGATTTTATAAAATTCACATAAATCTAAGAAGGAAATTAAAGGAGAATGAAGGGAGATGGGGTGAAATCAAAAAGGGAACACAAGCAATAGCCATCTCTGTATGTTTTGAGCCCTCTCAAGATATTGATCTCCTTAGTATGATATACCCAAGAATCATCTAGCTCATGGGTTTCAAAACTGGGACATATACTCTGATGTCAGGTTAGATCATGGCAAGTGAGCCACAGCCAGGCCGTGGCCACACATGCAATTGTAAAATTCTGCATTCTGCAGCTGAAGGTTCAATATTTGGGTGTGTGACTGCCTACGACAAATTCCCATTAATTCAGTGCTCACTTTGTCCAAAACAATTGGAAACCTCTGATCTAGCTATTGTGTAAGCACTATATTGGAGATACTCTGGAACTGAGTAAACAGGGAAGTAGATAAGGCTATGTCTCCCTTTCATTTTTCACACTAAGAAATGATCTGTATACATACCTTCATTTAAACAGTGATTCAACATAGCAAATTGCTGAGGTCTCATTCACCTAGTGGTAATGCCATTGACTTATAATACAGAACAATAAAGAGTGAAACTCAGAAAACAAAGAATAAAGCCCTGAAAGGAGTCCTGAAGATGTGATTTTCAAAACCAACTTTTCCAAATGTGAAAAGGAAAGTTGTGACTCTTTTGTACATGAACTATTTCTCTAGAAACACTGTAAGAATTAGTTATGATAAAACAAAAGAGCATGGTTGCTCTTTAGGACAAGAGAAGGCCCAAACTGAAGAAGAATCAGCCCTATAGGGCTTTAAGAATATGGTTCATGGGGGAAAAGGAAAAAAAAAAGATGAAGAGTACATCTGTAGAGTCTCAACCTAGGAGTAAATGGCTCCATCTCTATCCTACTTGCACTTAGCATTGCTACCTAGCATTGGCCAGGATATTTGGGCATGCTGCCAGCTATCAGCATGTAATGCTGACTGCGGTGGGGACCAAAGACACTCCTAACTTCCCTGCACATACCTGAGAGGAACAAGAGGTGTCTGAATTTGTTACAAAACCTCTTCCCATGGTCTTACCAAGCTGGGAGTAACTAGAATTTAAGTGATCTCACAGGCTACAGGCTAAGTGAATGTGAAAGGAACAAGAACAGGTAGAAACCATTTGGAGAAGAGTTGGAAATAAACCAGAGTGTGTACTTTAGCTGAACTGTATAACTAACAAATATTTTTTAATAAGATTTATAACATGCTGCAATATTCTTGAGAATTTTGTAACATCATCCCAAGAGACAGGCCACGACTGCTTCGCTTGCATTAGATTGGCCATAGCAAAAAGCACTGAAATCATCATTTATGGTTTGTTGGGTTTTTTTTAAATAAAAGAAGGTATGAGGAAGAAACTGAAAAGGGAAAAGGGGAAATGGGAGTCATCACACCATATGTGTCCCAGAAGAATGAAAATCCAGAAGCTGCTTTCTTTCAGGGAAAAGAACCAGGAAGGAAGTTTTCAGCAAAATAAGGACAGTGTAAGGGAGGTCAGGCTTCTCTCTGAGCCAAGAGGGAGAATTTCTTTTATGGGGTTGCTGTCTGAGTCTAACAGGAAGAGGATTAAGAGATTACATCTGCTAGGGTTCCCCAAGAGATCACCGAGTGTTGACTTGACTGCCCTGCAGCCATCTACAGAAGGAGACTAGTGACTACAAGATTAAACCAGCAGAATTAAGGCACACCAATTAAAACAGGTAGTGCTTTCAGCAAACTTGTTAGATGTATGGCAGATTCTTTAATAATGTGAGGCCTCTCAATCAAGGCAACATCTTCTGAAAGATAGGTTTTAACTTAATCTAAGGGTACTAATTTTTATGCCGAGTTTATGAAATTAAAGTCCATGGACTTTGTTTGATAGAAATTTAAATTAGATAGCCATCATATAACCATTTCTTCTGCCTTAAAACCTATAAAATCTTAAAATCTATTGGAGAGGAAAAAGAATTATATTGTTGTCCTTTCGCAAAAGTCATCATAATAATCTTCCTTCACAAGAAGATTTTGAAGCAGTTAATGAAACATTAATAACCCCAAATAAGTGTCTTCAAATCAGGCAACTGTGGGGAAGTCCAAGTCTCTTGAAGCAATGTCTTCTGCTAGGAACTGTTGACACAATTCAGGAGCACTTAATGTGCAGGAGCACAAATAGATCCTAGCATAATAACCAGGAATAGCCCTCAGAGTGTTCTGTTTTATTCCAGTTTTCTGAAGTTAAGTAGAAAAGAGACAAAGAGATTCAAGGACTGTAACAGAAATTATTGGGGGGAAAAGGAAAACAAATTAAAAGATTCAGCCTTTTTAGTAGAAAGAGGACATGTCTGAGAGTCGAGTTCTCCTTGGTTTTTATCTAAGAATCCAAAGGTTTGCAGTGGGCAGGAGATACAACAAATTCAAAACTAATCAGGGAAAACATTCTTTCACAGTCCATGGCTAGCAGATTCCCAGGGTTCAGTGGAAAGATCAGCTAATCCCTGGTTCTTCTCCAAGTCCTACATGTCTGAAATCTTCAGCCGGCATACACATGCCCTGGTCATGCAAGCCTATAAACCTATAGGTGACAAGAGCTGGTGGAACATGCTGTGGAATGTGCACATCCACATGGTTTTTGCTCTCCTCAGTCACACAGAAGTCCCAGTGGCTCTGCTTGCCTTGGCTTCCCTTCCACATGTCAAACCAACTCCACGTTACGAAGTTATTTCAGAGATCCACTCACAAAGATTTAGACTCAATAAAATATCTGGTTTCTTGCTTTAGGTCATACAATTTACTTAGTGCAACACAGACTTCAGATCGATCACTACCTCAGTCATCCCACTGGTCATAAAGGACTCTTCCTTCAAAGTCAGACACCATCAGCTTAACAGTGAAGAATTGCTGATCTGAACATGTTTTTCCCAGAAGGCTATGGGAACTGTGAAACAGGCTTCAAACAGCAAGACAAAAGTCCTCAAAGTATACCCCAAAATTCTTCAAGATTAAGGAACATTTAACTTAGCCAGGATGTAAACCCAGTCCTAACCTTGCAGACAATACCAAGAGCTTCCTGTTTCTGGGCATAAATTATCCACTCACTGAGGGGTACTAGGAGCAGTATATCTATGTAATGGCTTTTCTGTAATTACCCAATATGAATCTCTTTGCACCTTTTCCCTAGATCCTGTGGGCTTGGCTATAGCCAGTAACAGAACGTACAACAAGGTCATCTGATTTTCCCATTAATTTCTTCTGCTCATTGCCTCTTCTTTGGTTTTAGGTTTAGAGGGAGACTCTGTCCGCCTGGGTGTTTTGAAAAGATCTGCTGAATGCGGATGCTACTGCAAGCGTCATTGTTATTTTAGCAGCTAGAGTGATTTTTCTGTGCTCAGATGCCATACAAGAAAATTAGGTATAACCATCGAGATAGTTGACAGAAAGCCTAGCAGATTATAGATTACACAGTGTCAGAGACACAAGCAGTACTGGTTTCAAGTAAGATTTTAATACCTGTAAAAGCTGTGATAAATTGTAAAAAAGGTATTAAAAAATGTAGGATAAAGTGTGGGTTCATTTTACACTCTACCACTTGGGAACCAAAGGAGAGGGAGGAGAGGGGATGGATTGTGGGGTTTATTGCTTGGCTGCTATGTCAAAATGGGGTTGGTTTAAAATATTTATGACATGAGAGAAAGAAAATATGTGACTTACTCAGAACTTAATGTATGTACTCTCAATGTGCTTCACATTTTCTTTGGTTGGGGACAGCAGAGTGGGGAATTGAGGATAACTTGTTTACTGCCAAACAGCTTTCCATAGTACGTAGTTTTGCTATGTATTAAAAATCACGGCTGGGGCCAAGAATGCGGGGGCTGGAATTAAAGACGAGAACACACAATAACTTTAAGTAATAGCAGAAAGATTTAAATAGCACACATCAGCAGAAAAGAATGGGGAAACCTACAGTACACTGACTTCATTGATACCCCATTTATCAGCAATTACTGACTGCATTAAAGGCAGAGTTTACAGCAGACAGAGAAACAGAGCCTAAAATATGTCCCAACAGATGGACGGAGAGTGTCAGTGATGCCGTATTTCAAAGGCATCTGCAACTTTGTTATCATTGTACATGGAGTCAGAAAGACAGCGAAAAACACTGGAGTAAGGGCCAGCAAATGATTTACTTGACCCTGCATGGGCAGAGCTGACAGCGAAAACCTCATTAATTCCTCAGGTCATTCTGGAAGACATTAATTTGGTTTGGACTTAGGACGAGGGGAGATTTTCCAGACATACACCAGGAATCATGAAATCTCTATAGCCAGAGGAAAGTATGTCCAAATCACTTTCTGCATAAATCAAGCTGACTTTCTGAAGAAGGATAATATGCCTAATCAGGGGAGTTATGGAACTTCTTGTACTTATTAGACAGAAAATAAAACAGTATTTTATTCGATAATCAGCTTGAGGAAGGTTTTTTTTTTCCTCTTTCTTTCACTGCTGTCTTCTTTCGCCAGAGATGAGTTGGAAAAAAGACACTGATGCATGAAAAAATGTGAGTGCTGTGATATTATTTGTTTGTCCATATGGGCATGCACATAAAGATATATATATGGGTAATACATGTGGGTAATTTTAGTCAGCCCGCTGTATTTATATGTCTTTTGGCCTTTTACCTCCATGCTGCAGAATGCCAAGTACGGCCACTTTCCCTCTCCAATTCTGTTTAGCTCTTATTTACCCTCAGCCAAAAACACCTGGGTAAGCAGGAGGGCAAGCAGAGCAGAGCTGCCATGATTTTGCACCTGCATGGATCCTCCTCCAGCCCAGCACCCACCAGCATTAATGAGACTCTTGCCTCAACAAGGACTAGTCAAAAATGGGGAGTCCAGCCTGTAGGGCTTGGGGCAGAAACACCACTTGGTTTGAGCATGAACCCCCTGAGCAGGGGAACCAGGAATGACAGGCTCAGGTCCCAGCTATGACTTGTCCGATCTGGCTCTAAATCTCTGAGCCAAAAAAAGGGCTCCTGAACTGAGAAGTGCTGGCTGGATGTCCCCAGCTTGGTGGCAAGGAGCTCCAGATCCAGCTGGGATGAGCAGGACCTTCCTCTCCTGCCTGGCTGGCCTCTGCGACAAGGACAGTTTGGCTTCAATACCAGGCCCCAAAGCCCCCAAAACCCCTGCAAATAGCCAGGAGCTGCAAGAAGTTATCCCACCACCCCCACCCCGCAATACATGCTTCCCAGTGCTTATACATAAGCCCTCACGGCACAGGGTATCTTCCTCTGTAAAAGATGAATTCATCATGTTTAGAGAAGGGTTATCTCTTCCTGGAAAGAACATGCATTAGTACTTCTTACTCATTCAACACTGGACACTCCCTATCAACAACAGACTGCCGAAAGGGGTGAAAGAGGTGAATTAATCACGGGAAGAGACAATTTAAAGGAGATTGGCTATAAAGTGGAGTTCATTAGGAGGCCATCATGTATTTGGAACTAACAAGGTACAATATCCCCACCTCTGCTGTCCCAGTCAACAATAAGCAGCACTAATTGCATTGACAGCATGTCGCAGGATGGCCACTGACCCTCTTTTAACTCCTTCCACAGAGCAGTTGCACTAAAAGTTATTTCACTTATTGCAAATGTAAGTTCTCTTCCAAAATGCTTAGCTCCTTATCTCCACGGATTGAGAGAAAACAGTATTAAGTGGTCTGCAGTTTTCACTCTGAATCTAAGGTTGTAATAATAATCATTTTCCTTGGCTCTAAGATTGCACTTAGATCTCAAAGCACATTACAAATGCATATGGTATAGACAGCATATCACTATAGGCACAGAACCAAGTGAACCCTGGTTGGGAACACAGTACAAAGCATTTTTTCCCATCCATCCTCCAGCATACAGTTATATCAATTTTCCTTGCTTTTTCTGATTTATCTTTTAAAAAAATATTTTATGCCATCTAATTTATTTTTTTCTGAGCTTCAATTTTCTCTCAATTTTTGTTATTATTATGCAAAACACTCTGTACAAAGCACTACTGAAAACACTGGCCCTGTAGGGGATTTGGTCTAGGTCAAAAGAAGAGGTAAAACAAGGATTGAAATACACAAGTGACCCAAGTTTGTGCAGTGCTGCGTCTGGACTTCTTTTGATAGACTCAGAACAAGCCAATTTTTTTTCTAAGGCTAAATTGCAGTTCAGTTCTTTGTCAAGACATTTGCTGGTGACCTGAGCTCTATGCAGCACACTAGAATCTAATACAAAATAAATATTTCATTTGGGAAGCCTTTGCTGCCCATCAACTGCAAAAGTACTGCAGGAGACAACTCAGCTGCGAGGAACTATGTGCTCTCCCATTACCTGAGTGCCTCCACCAGAGAGCCTCACGGTCATGCTATTACAAGGGTGAGAGAAAGGCATTGCCAACCCAGCCTGCAGGTTCAGCGCTAGATAAACTTGAGAAGGGAGACAAGCAACTAGGAAACATTTTGTTATAAGCAAGGTAAATTATGGGAACAATTTGCAGCATACAAATATGTCTTTATTCTGTTGATAATACCAGTACAATAACATGAATAAAATTAATCTGGGGATTCATTTTCATGTATATTCGGACTATGTCTCTAGCAATGTAAAGGAATTGAAAATAAAAGTGAATTATATGTATGATCAGTTTGCCTGGCTAGAGTGATAGAAGATGATATTAGCATAAATGAAAATCAGACAACAGGAAGGACCCTGTTTGATTGTGGTGACTCAATGCCTGAATTCAACAGAATATGCATTTTTTAAAATTGCCATGTTTCAAATAACAAATTAGGTTATTCAAATATTAGCAGATGTATTTTTTTACTCCTTGCCCCCTCTGCAGTGTCTTTTCTTTTTTCTTATTTTCTTTTTTCCCTTCTTCTCCATTTTCCCTTCCACAATTCTGTTAGCATACAGACTGAACCATAGCTAACTACTTTCCATTTTAATTTCCC
>NW_010187284.1:0-17260 GCF_000695765.1 Mesitornis unicolor | reverse complement strand
CTGCTGAATTTTACTTTTGGATTCTCATGCTCAACACAATGCTAGAAAATCTAAGTTGAAAATACAGTAATAGCGTGTTTGCTTGTTGGTCTTGTTTTTAAATATTTCCCTGGGCATTTCTAACAAATCATAAAAATGTTTTCTACTGGTCTTAAATATTGTAAAAGCTTATTTAATTTAATCAAAACTTCAATATTAAGCCAAACTTCATTGCACAATGTGATCCTTTAATGGAAAGAGCTAATGAAAAACACACTGGGCTAAACTCACTCTATTTTCTTCACCAGGAAGATATTTGCTCTTTTATTACTAAGGATCATTTGTTTTTATTCATTTTGCTGGGAATAGTCTGCAAATTTGTATAATCAGACCGTGTTCCGCACATATTTTTCATGGCTATTCTGAAACAGTTTTGTTCTCATTTCTATCCCTGGATCAGCTCTTTTTTTGAAATGTGAATCTTGGCTGGATGACTCACTGGGACACTAACTTTATCTTCATCTGTTTTACAGTAATTGAACTGGAGCAATTTTTGTAGCTGTATCTGAGATTGTTTCCTGCTTTGAACTCAGCACTCATACTGCCATGTGTTAATTTTAGTGATTACACAAACTAGACTCTGGCCAATAAAATTATTGTAGTCAAAAAAATGACTCTGATCCAAATGGTTTTTTCTTTATCTTCAGCAGAGTAACTGCTGTTTCACACTATGAATGGACTAAAAATGAATAAAATGTTTGCCACAATAACTTGCCAGCAGAACAATGTGTAGTACTACTTCTTTTGCTATGGAGTCAGGAATTTTATACAGCTACATTCTGCATAGCAAAGCTTGAAAGACTCCTATCTGAGTTATAAAAGGACATTTATTCTGTAAGGAAGGAAAAAAAAATTTGGTTGATGTTTTAGCTTTCATTCAGGTAAAATCCCAGTTCAGAAAGTGCATAGAAGCATGTGCTGGAAATGAAGTGTGTGTTCACGTCCCATTGAAGCCAGGTAGATTATAAGCATATGCTGAAATGCTTATTTAAATTGGGCCTTTAATTATTATGTGCTATGAGATTGAACCACGTTTCATATTATTTTCATACAACTATATTTATATATGTGTGGGTGGGTGGGTGGGTGTGCAAGGATATATGTAAGCTGTTCACTAAAGAACATTAAGAATGAAAAAAGAATGATGGTTTTGACAAGCAAGCTTTTAATGTTTGGTGGAAATGGCCTTTTTTTTCAATGAAAGAAAAAAGAATCGGAACTTGTTTTTACTAATCTTTCTAGTATTGCACTTCAGATATGCTCATGTGCACACAGGGTTGCAGAGACCCCAGCCCATCCTTGCAGATCTTTGCAGAGTGATCAAACACATCTCGGTCAAGCAGAATGCACTTCTATCATCTCTCATTTTAACTTATATCTGTTCTCTAATTCTGCCAATTATTTCTATCATTTATGCATATCAAGTTTATAGTTTTGTGTACATACTGTTAACCTAACAGTGGATTTTCTCCATGATAAATCTCTGCCCCGTTGGTTTACTAAGGGAATAGCTTCACTGAGCTTTAACTGCTATCACTGGCCTGTGCCCTACCCAGACAAGCTGGTGCTTCAGATATTGTGCAAATGCAAGAAGCTAATAAAATGTGGGTGTGGGGGGCATTAATAAAAGATCTTAAATACACAGGTTAAAATATGTTCTCTAGATCATCAAATATGAACTAAGGAGAAAATGGAGGCTTTGGGGAAGGATTTTATTTAAAGAGACAAAATGTTTGGCTCCAAGCAGAGAGGTGCAGACACCAGTGAAACAGCATGGACTATCCCAAGGAAGGGACAAAAAACATAGTCTAGAAGGAGAGTAGTCCACTGTTAGGAAATGAGGGAAGGTGAAGCAGTGTCCTGAGGGCTTTTACAAGCCAGGAAAGTGGTTTTGAATCGAATTCAGCAATGGATAAGAAGACAGGGGATGGAAGCAATGTGATCCTATTTCTCAGAATGAGAAATAATCCAGTCATGAAAGTCTGTATCCACTAAAGTTATGAGAGAAGGAATTTTTTTGATTATTATTTTTTTTAATAAAATGAAGATTTGCAGTTGCTGAGGTGCAAAGTCAGATCTGAGTATGGATGAATTGCTGTATTGCTTATAAGATAGCAACAGATCTGCTGGCAAGGATGTGCAGTCAGGCGAAGAAAGCTTGAGCTTGTTATGAGTGCATCTTCAGAGCTCATCAAACACAGCTGGGCACCATGCAACTCCAAAGGAAAATGGGCCCAGAGACAAAGCAGAGCAGGAAGAGTGGTAAGAGAGGCACAGAAATGTAAGAAGTCTTGCAAAATCAGTTAACAGAGCCAGGACTGTGCCCCGATCTCAAACTCCTGCTCAGCACAGTGTCCACCAGGGCAGGCGAGACGGTGACTCTGAATTCTCCTGGTGAATCTTTGCTCCCATCCTCTTACTGACCAAAGCATTGTGCTGCTCTCCTCACTTCTGGTTGTACTTCGAAGCTCTGCCACATCCACCCTGTGGGCAGATGGAGACAGCAGCAGTGGCAGAGAAATTGTGTCTTGAAGCAGAAACAGAGGACATAAATGCCCATAGGGTAGAAAATATTGAAGTGATATACTATGGACCACTAACTAGCAAATAAGAAGCCACTAAAAAAGAACAAGGTAGAAAGGAGACTTTTTCTGCTTGTCTAAAGACAGACATGGAGCAAAGGCTAGGATGCCCGTGACTTCTGGGTTCTGCAGCTACCCTCAGCAGATTTCTTGTTAACTTTGTCCTGATTCAGCATTAACAGTTGCTGCCAGCTCCCATGAATGTGTCTCATTTATGGGACATAGTACTCAAAGCCCAGCTTATTACCCAATAGGCAAAAATTATATGTTGTCATAAGGTTTTATCACAACTAGACTCAACCAGGATGCTCAGCAAAAAACTCTGAGCCAGCTAGTACAACGCTGTCTCTCTTAGCATGCAGAAGGCAAACGGCTGCAGGAATGTTTTATGTTTCTGTTCCATCCCTGAAGTTTCCTGTTGTTTAGAAACCTCCTGGATACAAGGGAGATGAATTATTGATATGCCAGCCTTGGGAAGGAAAAGGAAGGCAAGATTAGAGAAAGGGAAGGGACCTTTGTCTGGAGTAAACTGTATAAAAAAAAAGCAGGACATTTGGTTCCCAAGGAGCCATACACAATAAAGAGAAATCAGACTACCGTGGTCTGTGTGGTTTATAAACTGCTCATCATGGGTGATTCAGCACATACTTCCAGCTTTGCTGTGTGCACGGCTGTGTGGTGCCATGTGAGGAGTTGCCCTCCAGCAGCAGGCAATGTTGGGGGGCACACATCACCACCCCAAGCACCCATCCTGCCATGGAGCACCATGGTTGGCCTGACACCAAAGACATGGGTGCAGCAGCCTGTGTGTGCAGCTGGCATCACAGCCCCAGACTAAGGCACCACGGACACACTTGGAGGCAGGGTGGGCACAGACAGGGACCTCAAGACAGGATTTCTCTGCTGATCCCCATGCTTTGCCCACAGGGATCTCAGCAGGATTATTGTGAGCCCCATGCAGTCTCCAAAACACCTGTATCCAATGGTGGGCATGAGACCTCACCAGTTGACTTCCAGCAGTGTGCCAAGCCCACAGGGACTACTCACCCACCCAAGGCACCTCTTCCAGTGGGTGTGAGGACAAGCCCTGTGTGTCAAGCTCATGAAAACAACAGCTGTTCAACCATGAAAAAAAAAATCAAACAAAAAACCCAACAAATCTAGCGCAGAGTTGCTCTGGAAAAATACCTTGTCAATTGAAAGTACACTCCAGCAGGTGCATCCCACTAAGGTGATACCACTGTGCCCTCACCAGGAGCTCTGGGGTTAGGACACAGGAGCTGAAGAATAGATCTGTGCCTTGTTCTGCAAGGACTCTCATTTACTTTTTAATTAGCCCCATCAGCTGAGACAGAGCACTTCTGCATGAATAACATGTGTGGCATTACACTGCTGATATCTCCTTACTTCTCTAAAGATCCTATATATGGCTCACCACTGGCCACTTCCCCCCTCAGCTCTGCACGCTGAATGCAGGCAGGAAAGTTGCGAAAACACTTGCTCACTCTTCCGTGTAATTATGTCCACACTGTTCTTAGAAAGTAGAGAGTCACAGTCTAAAACTTTGCAGCATGTGAAGATGTACCTGCAGCCCTCACGTCTTCTCACCATCATGCCTTCAAAATCCCAGAGCAGCAATAGGAGCAGCTGCCAAAGCATAGGAAGCAGAAAGGGGACCCACTGCAGGTGCTGAGCTGCAGAGGGGTCACCCCCTTGAAATGCCAAAACAAAAGTCAGTCAGGCTGAGATGGCCGTGGCTGATGATTGTAGCTGGAGTATCACTGAGAGGTGGTGTTTGCCCAGAAAGGGAATTGAAGAACTGATCTTTCAGCTCACTGACAAAACCAAACGACAAGAGAGGAGCACAAGGGGGAAGGATTACTTGAAGTGGACCTGAAATATGTGTTGGTTTTGGGCTGGGTTTTTTTGGTTGGTTTTTTTTGCAAAACTAAAAAGTGAGAGGAAAATGTTTGACGTGAAGGCTGTATTTTGGTTCCTTCTTGAGCTTTTAATGTCATTCTCAAGCAGTTTCAATAAAACTGAAGTAAATCTGAAACAAACATTGGGTTTGAGTAATGCTATTGAAAGGCTGTCTTTAAAATGTCAACATTAAATGTTTCAATGCTTTCAGATTTGTTTTAACTACAACAATTCATTTCCTTTTACAGCAATTTTGTATTTATCCTAAATACATGTTCACCAGTGGAAAAAAAAATGTGGAGGAAAATTACCCTGCATTATTTACCAGTATAAATTTTCACATGAAAAAATCTTGCAAAAAATAAATGTAATCCAGCAAATAATTTATTTGATTGGATGCTGCTTATGGACAGGATTCAGGAAGTACCATGACATCCCTAATTTTGACAGTTGGCAACAGTGAATGGAAACCTCTCCCTATAATATGATAGAAGATGTTTTAGATTTGCATTGGCCTCCAAGTCTATAAGTAAGATAAGGAGCCTCTTTGATATCATGAAACTAGGGTAGTCAGCACAGCCAGTTTAAAAAATAAAAATTGTTGGTCAAGAGGTTTCAACATTTTTATCTAAATTTTACACTAAGAATTTGTTATGCTTTCTGGTTAAAAATAAGGAAGAGCAATATGGACACTGAGTTTGGTCATCTTCTGAGTATTTAAGAATAAGAATAATAAAAACTACCTTCTAGGATGTTTCTTTATATGAAACAAGTACCTGCCTGCATTGTGAAAGATTCTTTAACCAAATAGTTCGTTTCAGTTTGCATTCCATAGTGCTGATGCCCCTTGTCACCATGAGTTGGCTCATGGTACCACATTTTGCCCCCAGTGAGAACACACCTCCTCTGGGCTGGAGGAAGCAGCCAGCAATGTTGGTAGCCAGTCTGAACATCTGACCATCCTACAGCAACTTCATCTGCAAGCCCTCAAAGGAGCTTGACCACAGGGACGAGTGTCCACAAACCACGCACTGACAAAGCAGGATATGGTGAGAATGACAAGACCAGCATATCTGCTGTTCAACCTGAGGTCTGACATGCTCATCACTTTCCCGGACTGGGGGGTTGACCCTCCATATCCCCTGTCACCAGCCAGGGCTGTCGCTGGTCTCCCGGCGAGGCCTCCCACCAAGCAGTGAGAGGCAGCGGTGGGTGCTTGCCTGCAGCCCCAGGAAGAATGAACTGGGACCAGCTGCTCCTCCTGATTAAGATAAATGAGTCTGTGCAGATCAGCAGACTATCAGGGTTGTCCATCACTTACCACTCGATTAGCTGTAACAAGCTCTGGATGAGCCTGCATGGAGGAGTTGTCCTGCGTAATTTGCCAGGCCGGTCAGGCTTGAAGACCACAGAGGAGGCAGTAGAAGCACGGCAGAGCATACCTAGCAAATCCATGGAGATAGCAGCTGTTAATTAACTCTGTGTGTTTATTTGGAAGGGGAGCCATGCAGAGGAAGGGTTTTAGCCTCTGCAATCCCACACATTCGGTTTCCCTCCTTTCCATCACAAAGTGACTTTCAAACAGATTTCTAGAGCAAATGCCATCATTTCTGCATTTTCATTTAAATCCTGCCCCACACCTTTTTGGTGTGCGGTTGGACTCTGACTCCTTTCCCCACTCTGATGTTGCCATATGTTCAGCGGACTTTTCCAGCCTGACCCTGCAGCACAGCAGCCCAGACTGTGCAGCAGTTCTCAGATACCTTCTGAAGCAGCTCTCAGTAGCAGCAATAAACCACAAGCCATCTCAAACATGCCCAGACCAGACCGGCAGGCTGCGGGGATATGACGAGAATTAGACTACAGTGAAATTCCAGTGCACAAATACACGGGAGAGAGCAAATAGGTCCAGCTGCATTTGGCATGCGGACAGCACAGGCAAGCTTATCTCTTGCATTTTATAATGAGAAGATGATGGCCCAGATCTCCAAAGGCATTTAGGTGCTTTGACATTTAACCTCGCGCTGATTTCAGTGGGAGGCCCACAAGGAAATTAGGTGTCTAATTATGCTTGGAGGTCTGGCCCTAGAGCTCTGCTTTCCCGCATTGTTTATATTTGCATCATTTATTGCTGCCCATGAAGGCAATAGACACCGTCCTCTCTGGCCCTCAGCCATCTAGATACCCTGAGTCAGTGTTCTGAGACCCTGACCACAGCCTCTCAACCTTCAGCTCAAAGCTCCCTGTGTATGACCATGTTCACTTTCCATTCACAGAGCCCCTTGGTACTGCTTTATTATATTTTGGGTGCACACACCATGTGGGCATGGGAGGGAAGAATGAGGTGACAGGACAAGAGATGGCAGCTCAACAAAGGGCTAAGTGTTGCTCCAGTAGAAAGTATTTGACTTCAGCTTGAGCTATGCCCATGGGCAGAAGCTGCAAATGCCAGAGGAGAAGTTTGAGACACACCACGGTCATATCCCTTCTTTGCAAGGCATCTTTGACAACGCTGATGGCAGAAGGTGTGCAGCAATGACTGTGCACAGTTGGGACAGTCACTCCAGAGCCTCCACGTTCTGGAGAGAGGCAGGAGGCCAAAGATCTCCCCAAGCAACTGAAAAAGATGTACAGACACGAGGAGATGCCAGAAGGCATCTTCTCCCCTAGTTGCTTTCACTGGAGAACCACATATGGACTCTACCCAAAGTTCCTCCACCACCCCAGAAATCATGTGCAAACGGAAATGCAAACATGTCCTCTCCCTCTTCAACACCATACTTTCCCAATTACAACCTCTATCATATAAGCAATCCTCCACCAGTTAACCATTGCTGGTTAACCTGGCTGGTAATCTGGTGGCCTTTTGACTTATACAAATACATTGCCACCATCTATCTGTATGGCCGTGATGCAGTCCTCTTGTGCCTCTACCACCTGGCCTGGCCTTGGTGGGTGGTGAACCTCCCAAACCAAGCATGGCTGGCACAGAAGGAGTTGTCCACCCAAGGCACAGTGACCACACCTCTCATCTCTTAATTTCAGAGCCCCAGACAGGCAAAAAAGATTGGATTGGCCTCAAATTGTTGCCAGATTCTTCATGACTACTTTGAAATGAGCAAAGCCTGGCAGAAAACTTTAACTGCACACCCTGTGTGGTGTGTGGACAATTGTGATTTCAGGGAGAGAGTCAGACTAAGGGACAGGCTTAACTGGAAAAAGGTCTGTGTTTCCTACAGCAGAGTTTGTAGCTGAGGCTCATTTCTGATCACGTCATCAGTCCATATAGTTGGATGCTTTCCTGCATCCAACAGTGGCCAAGAAGTACAAGAAGTATTCATGTCTAACAAAAAAAAACCAACCCAACATTAGAGAATAAATTCACTCCTTGTGAAACAGAGGTCAGTAGAGTTATGCCAGGGAGGAATTTGGACCAAGATACCCAGACTTTTATACTATATTTTAAATAGTAAAAATATTTTCAGTGGACAAGGAACTGTAAGAGGTTTATAAATGCAAAAGAGAAGAAAAAAAAATGGTGCTGCTCCCCCACAGCCTCCTAAAAATAGCAAATTACACACCTAATAAATGTATCAGCAGCCCATGAAATTGACAGCCTGAAATTGAAGAACAGACCCGTTTTGTTTGGAGAAACAGTCTTTAAGAGTGTGGAGGTGAATTAGAAAAATAGCAACTGACATTAAGAGTGCAAGATTAATTTGACTGAGCTTTAATTGAGACAGCCTGAATGAGCCAGAAAAAGAGAAAAAGGGAGAAGGAGAGGATCCCAGCTCTGTCTGGCTCCATAGAAACTCCACCTACCATGTCCTTTCAGCTGGAGCTCAAGTTTCAGCATTACATCACCCCAAAAACGTCCCTTTGGCTGATAATTCCCTGGGAGCTGGGCACTGATGCTATGCACAAGGTTACGGATGCGGCTGCCGGGTGCAAATTCGCACTTTTGGGTTCATTGATGCGGGGATGGGCAAGAGCTGCCCTTGGACAGCCTTCAAACTCCCCTTCCTCTTCAGAGGCCAGAGACCACTGGGGCTGCTGGCTTTTGGGGCGATGTCCCCACCATCCTGCCCTCACACCCCGCTGGACCACCACGAAGCCACCCCAGCTGTAGCTTTTCTTTGCAGCTGGAGTAGCAGGGACTTGCTGGAGCTGGCAAGGCTGGGGGGGAAGATGTTATTTATATTTCAGAACAGATCCACGTACTTGACAAAGCCTGAAATCCCAAAGCCTGTAAAAGCATTAAGCAGGCCATCCTGACCATGAGCTGCTCTCGAGTTTCCTGGCTTAAACAAGAAAGTCCTTCTCGTAAGCAAGGAATAAGCCCTTGCACAGGCAATATTTCAAAAGCCTTGCTACTACTGAGTAAATAAATGTGCGTAGCAGATACAATAAACATTTTCTTCTGTTCTGAAATCAGATCTGCAGATCCCAAATCCCCCTGTGCTGTGCAGACTGTAATTACAGGATATGTTAAATTTTCTTTATAGCCAGCCCTGATGGTTGTTAAGTGACCGCACCGCCCAGTACAGCACCCCTCTCTGGTCTGCTACTATTCATAATGAAAACCAGATGTTTGTTTAAAGTTAATAATCAATACAGCACTCATCCCAAGTCAAGTAGGGCTAAACATTTGCTTAGAGAAGCCATGTCAGAGCCGCGATAAGCAGGGGCTTGGTGCAGCACGCTGCTTCAGACCCTGCTGGGGCGTGAGATAAACCATTCAAATTCCAGAGAGCGAATGCTGGAGCTGGGGGGTTGAGCTGAGCCTATACAAGTAACTGAAGCAACTAAAATAAAGGCAGGCCTGGCCCCATCCAGAGTGACCCAGATCCCTGATGAGAGCCACAGCTCTTCCCATAGCGAGGCCAGAGCCTTGCTTTGTGCCAGCTTCTCTCTTATAAGCAAATCTGAACTGAATAAGTATATCTGCAAGGGGAAGAGTATGATGTAGTTGAAAGCCACAGTGCTGATAGGCAGTGAAAGCTTCTAAATCACTGTAAAGGAAGCAGGAGCTGGCAGAGAAGGGGGTACCCAGCATCTCATCACAGTTGATTGAGGTCAAGGCTGAAGTTCTGTGATCTATTTAAAACCCAGCTTAGACAGTAAATAGAATTATTTACTGCTGGGTTGGGCAGTGAGGTGGAGGAACCGTTAGGGCAAACTTCTCTTGTGGCACACACACCTTCTCACAGTTGGCAATATTCAAGCCTTCATCTCAGTGAATGGATGATGAGGAGGAGCATTGGGAATGCTGGTGGGAACTCCAAATGGAGGGAACTCCAGCTGATCTGCTCTGCTCAGATCTTTCCTGGCTGGGATAGATCTGTCCCAGTCCAAACATGATTTGAAAATTAATACTGGGAGAGTGATTTGCTGTTGCTCCAATACTGCTTATTGTTTGCAAACAGCTGGATGGCCAAATCATTTATGCTTCCTGTGCTGTAGGTATAAATATTTCAAAGCAGATTGAGTTATTTTTCATCGCTGTTTGTTGTTCAGCCATCTCCTTGTCCAATGACCTCCACCATCCAGCTCAAGAGCTGAAGCAATGCAGTGTGGTTCAGTTGCCCAGCCTGCTCTCTCCTCTTTCCCACTTCCGCACCCAAACCTTGCTCAGAGAGGCAAGACACCACCACATAAGCTTAACTGGAATACCCACCATACCTTACTTCTGTATGGCAGTACCATGATTACTGTCATGGTTTAGGGCTGGGCCGGCCACTAAATCCTGGCCAGACGCTCTCTATTAACCCCTCTCCCCTCTCCAGAAGGGAAGAGAAAAGAGAATAAGGGAGAGAGACTTTACGGGTTGGAAAATAAACTAACAGATTTAATGAAACAATAATGCTAATACTACAGATAATATTGTAAATAGGAAAATAATGAAATATATATAAATATGTACAAATATATATAAAACCAATATAAAATCCTCCCCCCACCCTCCCCCCCAATGACGAATACATCACCAGAGGCTCTGTGGATCTGGGCACTGGAAAAGTCCCGGACCAAACTCAGCAGCAGGTGGGAGCAGGATGCAGAACACACAAATCAGGATCAGCAGCAGATGAACTAGCAGGATTTCACTCAGGCCTTGGCCTCTGCAGGTTCAAGACGGATGGAAGGGTCCGAGATGGAAGGGCTCCAAGATGGAAGAAAGGGTGAAAAGGGAAAAGGCACCAGACCATCGTGATCTCTTGGTTTTTATATCGTGTATGACGTATGTGGGATGGAATACCTAGTTGGTCAGTTATGCGTCTGCTTACCCCCCCCCCCCCGAGGCGGCCAACCCACCACCCATGATGAGACAACTGACCTTGAGCATATTTTCTACCCAGTTTTCAGCAAGTTCAGTCACTTAAAAGAGACTGAGCTGAAAAGTAAAATCACTAAATAGAAAATTAGCTCAAACCAGGACAAATACCAAGTGAATTTGAGAGAGTCCTGAGACTTAGTGTTTTGCCTGATGGTGGAAAAAGATAATTCTCTTGATTTAGCCTCTTCCTCCCTGACACTGTTCAGCAGCAGAAGCCAAATGCTTGCCTATAGCTGAACCCAGTGACAGAAGTCACTGCTCAAATCTTCTCTTGTAAAAGAGACTGAAGTTTTAAACCCTAGGCTTTCTCAGGAAAACTAACAAGTAAAACAACAAGAAAAAGTGATGAGGAAATGTATATAACTTACAGAACCATATAAATTTTGGTTAGAAGGGACCTCTAGAGGTCAGCTAGTCCGACTTCCCATCTGAAGCAGGACTATCACCAGCAGCATTTCACTGAGGTTGTATTTCAGAGTATGATCTGAGTATTTGCTCCCTATTTTTTCTTTCTTTTCTTTTTCCTCCAATTTTTGTTTGCAACAGCCTTTTCAAAACCTTTGAATTTAGTTGCATGTAGTATCTAACCCCTTAACTTATCTTAACTCACATGATCAGGTCAAACAGTTTCCATGAAAATATTTGTGTAAAGAAAGTGGGCAATCTCTAAACTCTTTCAGGCTTTTCTATCCTAAAATAAAAGGCTTTTCTCCCTTAAGCAGGACACATAACTGAGGTACCATTCCCACTGTCTCGGGCAATAGGATCAGGCAGCACCTGAGATGAAACCTGAGGAAGAACAAGAGGATTATGACTCATAACATGCAGGGCAACCTATACCAGCTTCACTTTTTATTGTGCAAATAGGGAAAGGGAGACACGGGACCTCAGAAACACTTTCATGCCAGTTCTACTTCTGCACTGTGCTGAGCTGTTAACTTCCCTTCTTTCTCAGCACAGAAATCCCCAAGTTAAAGTACTCATTTAGAATTACCCAGAAAAGCTGAAGATAGATTTGGATCCTGTTGAAAGCCACTGTTTTGTAACAAGCCAGAACCAACCCTCTTGGCTTAAAAAAAAACCACTCTCCATTCCACTTAAAACAGGTTCAGTAAATGATCTGTGACCAAAAACAAAACCAATTACTAAAAGCTGGATAAAACTGCCTATCTTGCCTCCAAATTAAATGAATTTGACCTGCACACCATGCACACCAAAGCATTCCTAGAGCTCTGTGGCTCATGAACATATCAAAAAAGGCATTTATTAAAAAACAGTCCGTTTGAAATCATAGTTTTTCTGAAGAGGATTTATCTGTATTTCTAGGTCATACCAAGCCTATGGAGCTACAGCTCTTTCCTCTATACAATCAGACTCCACCATGAAAAAAACCTCAAAGCATAGCTCTGAGTAATACAACAAGGAAAGAGATGGCCCCAGGAGCAGTGGCCATGGGTCTGTGTCCTCAGGGCTGCTTTGCGTGGCAGAGACCCCTTGCAGCAAGCTCCTGGGCTCTGTGGTGGCTCGTGGGTCCCTCTGTAGAGTGGTGTCGGTCCAGAGAGGGCAAGGCTGGGGTCTCCATTCCTCTCCTCAGCCTTTCCAGTTAGCCAAGTTAGGTGGCCCAGCTGCTGCATGGCCCCAGCTTTCGCCACATGTTGTCTACAGATGCCTAAAAGCTGGGCTTTGTGATGCCTAATTCCCAAGCCTTGCCTCAAGCATCCAAGTCAGCCACACTGTAAACGCTTTCAAAATAGCAGTCCAGCATCAGCCTTTGTGCCGAAAAATCCCACCTTTCCCTGGGACAAAAAGCCTCTGGTTTGGATATTTCTGGGACCTGTATGGGCACAGTGCTCCCGTCACTCTTGGGAAAAAGCACAGGATTAGACTGGTCACTGGTGCGACTGGATCCAACAGCGTTATTCTCATCTAAAATCTTTCCATTATTTTTGTTTCCCCAGGCTTTGTAAGTAATCCTGTTCTTCACTCTCCGCTGTCTTGGCACCTTCCAAGCAAAATCTGACACTAAGGAATAGATCCTCTTTTTTTCAAATAATAAATGAAAATACATTTTTGCCTCAGCCTTCCAATCCGCACAGGCGACACTGTCAAAATGCTCTGAACTTTTTTTGGAAGCAGCAGATGACTACAGCTGGTTAGCACAATTATAGCCGTTGTGTAATGCTTGGATCCTCTGTTGTTTCATTCATTCTATTCATAAAATTCTGCATTGTGCTGTGGGGGAAGATCTGCCTGATGGTAAATTTACATTTTTTCCTATGTTGCTGTTATTTTTCATAGTTAAAGGGACACTGGCAAGTGACACATCACTTTTTGAATGTCGTTTCAAAAGTTGTTTACCCTGTAATTTACAGTATCCTCTTAGAAGCCAGAAGAATGGAGAGCTTGAGCAATTTGGCATTTCCTCACTCTTGTATATTGATTTTTATTTTTTTTTCACTGTGGGCTGGAGAAGTCTCAGACACTTTCTACTTACAGTGGTTCACAGTGGTCTTAGGGACAGAAGCTAGCAATTTTCACAGCGCTCCCAAAGGTAGGTGTTATCTGCAAACTGTGCCCATTTTACAGGCAGAAGGCAAGCAGCCCTCACAGAGACGGGACAAAAGCTGTGCCAAGTTCTGTACAGAAGCATTTCTGTCCCAGGCGAGGGATTTCAGAAGAAAAGAAGGACCTACCCTAAAAAAGCCCCATCCTCCAAAGCGCTCATCTGTCCTGGAGCATGAGCGAGCCCTCCTCATTCTGCCACTGCAGCCACAGCCACTGTGGTCCTGCTGCCCTCAGCAGGGAAACCAGGCTGGGCCCAGGTGTCCCCATGGGGTGTCCCAGTCCCACTAAGAACGGGGTGAGGAAAAAGGGATACAAAGCTGACCTCTCTCCCTCACTTTATTTATGATTGTAGCAGGTCATGGTGCTGAATTTTAGTTCTTGAACACACATCATTTTTTTAACAGTATGCAATATCATCCACATCGTATCAATGTGAGATAACAAAAATAAAATTGACACTGATGCTGATATTAATCTTTGATTCTGTAAAATCACCACTGTGTTTGAGCTTTCTCATTTTTTCCTCAGGGCAGAAAGCCAAATCGTGTTGAGTTTTCAGAAACAAAACCTTTTTTTGCTGTTCTCAAGGCAGATATTTTGGGGAACTTTTGCAGAGCTTTGACTTTTCATATGTCCAGGCTTTCACTAGAAAAGTGAAGTAATGTATGAAAAAGAGTACATTTCTAAAAAGTTTATGATACTCTTATAACAAAAAGAAGCAAAAACAAAATAATGGGATGTCACTGAAGGAAGAAAAAGGGAAGGAATATAGTTTACAGATGTTGTTCCTTATTTTTCTTCCTCTTTTTGGTCTTCCCATATTAAAAATAAACAAATGAACCAAAAATAAGATAGAAATGTTTGAGGTTTTGTAGCTCCCTTCTATGCAATTTTCTTTTACGGCTCTTTCTCTTTTCTGTCTCGCCATAGTTCAGTTCTGTATACTTAAAATTCATTTGGGTAATTAAGTTAGTGAGAACAACAGAATTTCATTAGGCTGGAGCAGAAAATGGCTTCAATGAGTGCCAGCATTTTCACACGTCCCAGGAGGGGATAGAAGCACGGTGTCACTCAGCATCAGCCCTTGAACACTGGGGGACAGAGGAACCTGAGATGAACCCTCTGGACCCAAGATACACCTTGCGGTGCCGCATGAAGCAGCCATCCTGCGTGGTGACAAGTAGTCACCAGCAGCGTTCCTGGGCTCCACTGCAATAAAGATTATTTATGCACCATGACTGCTAAGTGCTACTAAACACAAAACCAAATGACACTATAGTCTCAGCCCACTAAATTTGTCTCTCTGCTGCACATATCCTTTGCTTTCCCTTTGGCTGCCTTTTTGCTAGCTGTAAATTGCATAATTCATTCTCTCTGTTCTTTTATAGTTTTGTGGTGAAATTCAGATTTATCATCATTAAATATTGTTATCACTGTTTACACAATGATGCAAACTGTCTGAAATGTGTCTCAAACTCAACACTGACATCTAACCTCAAGAGAAGATGGGACTCTCCAGACCAACCCAGATCCAGCCTACAAGACAGGTTAATTAGGATGAAATCAGAGAAAACTACTGTAAATCTGAAAGCTGGAAGGGAGGATTATTACATGTTTTATTCTGCTTCTAAAAGGCAAAGGTGCAAAGCAGTTTGCCAAGAAATGGGCTATTTAAGGCTTTCAATATTACTGGTTAGCAAGGACTGTTCCCTTGAAACACAAAGGAACTGAAGATACTATAGAAGATGGGACTGTGCACAATGGGGTGACAAAAGATCCGTTTCTCCTCTGCTTTCTGTCCTTTTGTGTCGCTGGCTGCTTCATGAACTAGAAATCTTTTCATGGTTATTTCACGGTCTGGATGCTGGGGAGCTGCTCTCTCTACTCTGGGGTCTGTCATCCTTCCCCCACTCCCCAGTTCAAGATCTAAGAAAGCCACCAGTGGGGCTGTGCATTGGTAACCCCCAAAATAGAGACCACGATGCCCTGTGGTCATAGAACACTGGCTTGGTTTGTACATCAGGAGGCATATGCTGCTTCCTCCAAAATTCACTCCACATCTTGGTGGAACAGGGTAACCTGCAGGACGCTTCAGTCAGCCCTGTTCAAGTCATGTGGAGGATTAGCAGGTCTCAAGGAGAACTGTGAAATGCTGGGCCACAGTCTCACAGAGTTGTCTCTGCTTTGGCTGGTTCATAATAATGTCATCATAAAAGATTAAGATGTTGCAGCTTGGCGAAGAGGAGCGATAGTGCAATAAATCCCTCTGTTGGGGCATTTCCTCTGGCTGGTTGTCTGCGCAGCCATTTCAGGCTGCTCTGAAATTAATTTCAGCATTCCTGTAGGCACTTATCTCCCCAAAGTGAGATTTCCGGGGAATGATCGGGGAAGGAATGAAGGCAGAAGAAATACGGCTAAAGCCCGGCACTTAAAGACCTGAGCCCTCTCCCCTTAATGCTCTTGGTGTAAATCAGGAGTAATTCCACTTTCATCAAGGGAATTATACCAGTGATATACTGTCAGTGAGAGGAGACTCAGGTGTGAGTCCTTTCAGTTGGGCTTCCTTTATTCACTTTTACAAAAGGAGATCCTAGTCCTGCAGATAACTGTGCTCAGCTTTTGGGTACCAGAGATCTCAAGGAAGAGAGAAGGGACAAGATGCACAATTGCTCACATACTTAGGGTTTGTCATGTATACAAAAGTTCCAGAATCAAGGCTTAGTCACTCCAGAGGAAAATTACAGTCACTGTCATAGGCAAATACTAACTCAAAAATACTTGGAAATCGCATGTTCCTTGGTACAATTAACTGTAAATTGGACCTCCTTTCTATTCAGAGAAGTTGGTTTTTTTTTTCTTTCAAACAGGTATAATTCAGTCCTGAAGTGTAACACATCTAAAAAAATATCATGATGTGCTGTATCTAGTAAGAAATAAGTGATGGGGACTAAAGGTCGGGGAAGGACTAATGCAGGGCAACAGATACAGAACAAAATGCCATGGTGGAGAAAGCCATCTCGCAGTGAATGCAACCAGCTGGGTGTCTGGATGCTTTCTAAAATTTTATTGTGAAATTCACAGATTATGAGCACAGCTGCAAAACATCAGGAGTGTTTATCATGATCTCCCAGAGCGTTCTGGGTGTGTTCCCCTTTGACATTATTTATGTAGGCTTAACCTAAGCTGATTTCAATGGAGACATCAAAATTGATTCAAGGTGCATCCTATTATATGCAGGGTAAGCTTGTGGCTTAAGGTTTCTCTCCCTTATCTTATATGGTGTTTATCAGCATGCAAAGGACGACTGAAGGAAGAAGTAGCTGATAGCATCTGACTAACTGACTGCTGTTGCTGTAGCAAATAAAAGACATTTCTGGCACTCACACAAGTATTAAAAAGGGGATTAAGCAGATTTTGGGGATGGAATTTAGTCTGAAAAATCTGTAATCCATCCTTCTGTGTTTAAGTATTACAATGGTCTGCAAGGAACAGGCCTGAGTCTTCCCAGCATCATTTACTTTAGCTGAATTCAGGTCCCTCTCAGGGTCATGTGTGTGCAATGTGGGAATAGCATGGCAAAGAATCAGTCTTCCCTTGTGGTGTGCTTCACCTGCTTATGGTCTCAAAGGTTTATACATGATCAACTACATCCTGTAATGCACAATCATCCTCTAATTCAGTCAGACTGTTCACAGGCATATATGTTATCATGGCTGGGGCACAAGCCTGTTATACCATAGAGGAGAAAACAATGTAAAAGATTGTTCCACATTTCCCCAGATATCTTGCTGTAAAAAAATATATATATATATAATAATTT
>NW_010187283.1:32031-37987 GCF_000695765.1 Mesitornis unicolor | reverse complement strand
AGATGCTGTGGGAAACTGTGTCGAATGCTTTCCTGAAGTCCACATAGACTACATCCACAGCCCTTCCCTCGTCCAGAAGTCGGGTCACCTTGTCATAGAAGGAGATCAGGTTGGATTGGCAGGACCTGCCCTTCCTGAACCCATGTTGACTGGGCCTGATCACTCGGTTATCTTGTATGTGCTGTGAGATAGCACTCAAGATGACCTGTTCCATGACTTTCCCCGGCACCGAGGTCAGACTGACAGGCCTGTAGTTACCCAGATCTTCCCTCTGTCCTTATATGTCCTTATGTCCTTCCCTCTGTGATATGGGGGTGGATCACACTTCTTGCATCATGTTGGATAAAACTGCCCATAAGAGAGGTCAGACCATGAAGAGAAAGAGCTCAGGGAAAGCTATCTGTTTTTGCCAAAGGCTGCTGCTTTAGCAGGTAGAATCCAAAAGTGCACTTAAGCCATTTTGAGATAGTTCACAAAGAGCTCGGCTGAGCTGAAACAGTTATCAGAAACACAGAAGGTCTTGACTTTGCTTGAGCAAGAAGGCTCAACCAAAACCATACCTGACACTCTTGAGTTATTTGAAGTACTGCAATCAAAACAGTCCCTCAACTAAAAGCTCTGTAGGACACATTATTTAACTGCTGTAATAGCCACAGCTTTCAGAAACCAGCAATAGGCAGGCTAAGAGTCTTGTAAAAAACCCTTTCCACTCTTAACTCATTGTTAAGAGTCTCATGAAAACCCCTTTCCACAAAGTGACCTCTCTCCAAGTTATTTGACCAACTGCAGGTATTTGCTTCTGACACCAAAACAAATAGAAGTCTCTTTGCTTTGGTTTAAAAAAAAAATACCCTGGAAAACTAGAATGTAAATTATTTTGCAGCTTCCCTCACTTTTCTCTCTACAAGATGAGATATTCTGCTGGCATCTGTAACAAATCTGTATTTTTTAATACCAGTAGCATTCTGGACAAGCAAGGCAATTTAATGCTGGAAAATATTCTACTTGATTTTCCGCATTTCCCAATAAAATTGGCTGAACTTTATTTGGCTGTTCACCTCCACCAACTAAAGACTGACATCTGCTTTTTGGTCTATGTAGTTAATAGAAAGTTTCCATTTATTTAGAGTTCATTTTGCATTCCTATAGATAGCAGAAAACTGTAACAAAACTTTACATTTGCAAGAAATAGCCTTCACACCACTCACCACAAAGTAAAGAAGTAGACATCCAGAAAGACTAGAAAGTAAATTATCAAAAACTGCATAATCTATTTAGCTCAAAATCTATTCAACCTCTTCAAAAATCTATTTTCCACTGCTCACTTAGTATACATGCACACCCTTGCTACACTTTGATCTATGTTACAAATGTTACAGTGTAAAAAAACGTGTTTTCAGACCATTTCCTAATTTTTACTGCAGAGGTAACTGTGTCTTATAACCAGGGAAGGGCCCAGAAGCAGATAGTATCACCAAGTATCAGTGTAGGTGCATTAGCAAAGGAATGAAACCCTCCTTCTCATCCAATCACCATACGCAATGGTATAACCATAGATGAACTGCGGTTCTTAACATTTCTTTCTCCTACCTGCCTGGCTGCATCTTTGCCATAAGTCAAAACGTTGTGTACACAAGTGAGTACCTTCCCTCACATAACCCGCCTGGAGATAGCGCTGCCCCCAGGGCACAGATGAACCAGCACTTGGTTTAATTCCATTGCAGGAAACGCCACAAGTACTTGTAGATCCCTTGCAAGCACCACCAGTATCACTGCTGCCAAAATGAGCTGCTGAAGCACAACTAAGGCATGTTCAACATGCCCATGTTTGCCTGCATAAGATGTTCATGCTCCTGCCTCGAAATCCTTATCTCAGTGGACCTTTGTGCACATGGTTCTTGCACCCTCCGACTGAGCTGTTTCTTTCCAAGTTTCTTTCTTTCTATCCTTTGCTCTCTCACACACACTTACTAAATCAACAGTAGTGGGATGGGGTACAAATGCTTACATTCGTTTTGGTGATGAGAGACTGGTAATAGGTGTGAATACACTGATGTTCAAATTCACTATTTTCTTGCATATCTAGTTTGCACTTGCATCATTAAATTCTTAAGGGCTCCATATCACCAGTTATTATCTAGGGAGAACGTGGCTTTGCATCCAGCTGACACAAACAGTGCTATGCTAACTCCAGGCAACAGACACTTGCCTCCACCAGGAAGCAAGAAGCATCTCTGTGGCAGACATACCCCATCCACTGCTCTTACCTCTTCAAATCAGAAATGAAGACAACTGTTTAAAAACTACATTTATATAAAGTTAAATCTTCCCTTCTTTCTTGTAACATGTATCAGATCACTTGTATACCACTAGAGACCACTGGTGAGATACTGAGAAATTATACGTGCCTCTCTGGCATCCTGAAAAGTCAGAGAGGGAAACAAGCTACTGGTTCCCCAGTCACTCCCAGCACATTCACCTGCAGCACCAGGAGAGCAGTGGCAAGGTCCTGGCTTTTTCTTACCAAGCACAGAGGTTCAACGACAGAATGAGCGTTTTGGAAACATGAACTACTTCCGCATGTTAGATTTAGCGTTGAACAGCTGTACAAGCAGAAAAGGTTTTTTATGTTACATATAAAGCCAGTTGAAAAGCACACTAAAGAGAATCAGTAGAGCTGTGAAAATTTTCTGAGAGTGAATATGGGAATTTTTGCCTCTTTCACATGTGGGCAAGGCTAACAAGAGGACTGATGGAAGAGTTTGTTTCAGAAGCCTGACTGGCCACACCAGTGTTCATGCAAGCTCAAGGTGACTGGCAGGTGCTCATGCTCTGCCAGCTTTGTGCAACCCTGTGGCATGCCCTGAGTGCCCGAACATGGGCTGGGAGAGCTGGCCCAGTTCCCAGGGGGGCAGAGCTCAAACCCTGAATGCAAGTTTTACATGTCCTTCTACATAGGACATGCTGGAGTTGAACAGGGTTAAGCCACCTGCCTGGGCACTGCCAACCATGATTTTGCAATGAAGCCTTTTAAGACTGAGACTATTCAGTACAGGATTTTCAAAACTTTGTTATTCTACTCAAAGAGCTGGGGGTGGAGTGAAAACAGAGAAGACAAAACCCCTTCCGTAAGGGCAGCTGAATTTGTGGTTCAGGTCTACAAATAATTTAAATCCCCAGGAAAAGCCTGCAGATGCCCAGCATAAATTCCCCATTCTTTGTCTGTTGAACCTTTTCCTACTACTCCCACCCCCTCGCAGCTCAGATAAAGCCTCAAGTTCAGATACAAACCCAACTCAACAGCTGCAAAAGCTTAGAAGAGACACAGAATAAATCGCCCCTTAGAAATAGAAGAAAAATAAAAGGATAAAAAAATCTCTTGGCATTGGCTTGCTTATGGATTCTGAAAATCCCTAATGGGTGGTGAGTGAGATGTGGTCAGTGGTCAACAGTATCTCCTGCACGTACAATCTTTCTGTGCAGTCCTCCAAGGAGGAGAGTGGTTGTCTGCATTTGATTTCCGGACCACATTTTCATCCTTCTCTGCCTGCACCCAACCACAAGGAAAAACAACATCCTTGCTGCGCATTCTTTTCCCAACGTGAGAGCTGCTCTTCCACGTCTCCTCAGAACAGCTCATCTGCTGCAAAGCGCTTCATCTCACAGCCTAGCAAGATAAGCTGAGATGCAAATGTCAGGTCTGCCAGCCTTTTTTGGGGGACTGCCAGCCAAATTAGCATTTGTGGGGATGCTGATCTATTTCTGTCTGCAAAGGGTTATATGCTGAAACCACTTCTGACAGCCCAAGTTAAACTGCAAAGAGGAGGAGGGTAGGGATGGGGTAAGGGGCAAAGCCTTTCCTAATGCATGGATCAAAGACAACAGTGTATATCCTGTCATTGTTTGAAAGCACTGGGATTTCTGCCAGATTGTGTGGTTTTCAAAAGAAACGACTCTACGCTTTCTTTAAGGTCTGAAGATTTGAGAAGTTTAAGGAAGCATCAGAAATAATGAGAAGCGGGTGATGCTGGCTACTGTGGTTCAGCCAATTGTCCAATTCTCCCTGTCTCCCAAAGTAAATAAAAATAGACAACTTCAGTGCCAGTGGTGAGGGGAAAATATCAACATCTTTCTTAGCCTGTTTCCTAAAAACAAATGTTCAATTAAAAAAAATAAAAAATTTCAAAACCAGAATCTCAACTGAGCTATTTGTTGCATTTAGTTCAGAGTAACAGATTGTGACACACTGGCTTTAGCTTCAAGACACTGAAAACGTCTCTGAAATAAAGATTTAGGAGACTCATAATCCCATTTTAGAAAAATCCCTCCACTAGGCCTTGCTGATGAGAATACTTCCTCTGGCACTCAACATAAGAACAACAAAAGTCATGAGAGGACCTTGACAGACAATACATCTAGAAGAAGAATGCTAATCTTAAAATATAAGACATTTTATTAATTGTGCTTCCTTTCACTAAACCATATAAAAAGTAAGCCACAAATCTATATACGCTAATTTAACTCATCATCCCACTGTTTTATATAGCCACAGAACTCAACACTGACATTATCTATGCCTTTCTGAAATAATTGTGCCAGTACTTTATGTTAAAAAAGTCTGAATGAACAGTATTCATTAATAAATGAATTTGCTCCTCTTAGATTTTATACAGCAGAGACTACTGCACTCTTTTAAAATTATGACTAAAGCAAATTGTCCTCATGCCACTCAAAAAAAAAAAAAGGTAGTATATTTAGCAGTTTCTTAGCCAGTCTTTTCTGAATTATTAATACTCAACAAGACAAGAGAAACCACCACAAAAGTAACATCACCTACAAGAACCAAGAACACACCTATTTCCTCTTAGCTATTCATTTTAGACATCTACCACTACAGTTACAACACCAAAAGTCACCAGAGATACTGCGTGGTATGTCAGAAAACCTCATCAAATGTTTTCAACTTGTGGACATCAGGAGGGTATCCTGTCTGCTATTTTTTGCCACAAAAACCACAGAATCACATGGGCAGGGACACCTCCCACCAGACCAGGTTGCTCAAAGCCCCATCCAATCTGGCCTTGAGCACTTCCAGGAAGGGGGCATCCACAACTTCCCTCTCCTCCCTTCTGGGTAAGTTTGGGGTTTTTATGTTGGTTTCTTGGGATGCTTTTGTTTGGCTGGGGTTTTTGGGCTTCGGAGGGTTTTTTTTTGAAGTTTTGGTATAGGATATGAGGAATGGGGAAGGTAAAGTAAGAAATGGCAAACTCTTAAGGAAAAAAAGGCAGTACTTTCTTGCTCGACCTAGATTGGACACTTGCTTTCCTCTCATAGCCAAAGACTGACACGTTTGTGTAATATAATTCATCCTGGCAATCTTTGAGGATGCAAGAGCACAGATTGCCAGGATCACTCTGTGAAGAACAATAGGGTTTGAGGAAAGTATGTTCTTCTGGTTTGGTTTCAGCTCTCCATTGCCAGCAATAATGGCACACTGTATTCCTTGAAATGGGCAAATACCAAAAAGCCCCAATCACAAATGTCCACAGGGTTAATTTTGTATTATCAGGGACTTACATTTAAAATGTATTAAACATTAATCGTTTGCAATGCTCTGAGCCATAGCGCTGACCTGACCCGTTAAAACAGAGCAATCCCTATGGGTGAAAAGCGTGTAGTCTTTTTAACCTGACACTTCACACTTCAGCAGTAATGAGGCTAAAACCCAAATGAAGTCATGTGTCGCTTTGACTGGAGATAAACAGAGCTAACTCTGCTTTACTTGATGACCTCCCATAGTGTGGGAAGGCTCAGCCTGAAATTTTTCACATACATATCTAAGGCAGTGAAGCTTTTGTGGTATTTTTCATTGTACAGTATTTTATGCTCTCATTTGAGCCCTTTGATGACCCTCTCTGGGATTTTATTTTGCCTTAAATGGTTCTGCAAGTTCCTT
>NW_010187283.1:0-32000 GCF_000695765.1 Mesitornis unicolor | reverse complement strand
TGCGGAACCCACTGTTGATGCCATGTTTGTTTTCTTTCATCATAATGAAGTATCAAGTAATTGATTCATAGTCATTCCTGTTACATGAAAACTTCAGCATGACCCTCACTGGGAAAGATCTGGTTTCAGTCCAGAGTATCTGATGCATCTGCACTATTAAAATGCCATCTATTTTGAACCATTTAAAACAGAGATAAGCTATGAGAAGAAAAGGAACCTATGGAATGCAAAAAATATTAGCATCTCAATGTCTAAACTATGCAAAGCTATCATAGGGAAACAGTTAAATCCAGTCTCCTATTCAAGCTAGTTACTGCCCAGATAACAATCTCACCTGTGCTGAATGGATGCAGAGCCCTTCTCATACCTGTGTATCAGTATATGATTTCATAATCCAAAAAACACGAGGCATGAACTATGCATTGTTGGAGGCATTTACAATGAACTCACTTGTAGCAGTCTGGCACACCAAGTCCAAGTGAGTCAGCATCTGACAAAGGCTGGTTTGTTGTGAAGAAAAATATACATTTTTCCCTTCCTGCTTGCAAAGCAGGATAACAGTAAGGCACTAAATGCCACAGATGTTTTAACAAACATGAAGTTTTTACAATCATCACAGAAAGAAAAAAAATAAAGATAAGCCCTCAGTTACAGCTTCAACTACAGCACACACCCTGACATCTATGTTGACCTTCACAGAAGCAATGGAGGAAGCAAAACCCAGTGCAAGTGAAGGTTCTTACCATATTTCTAATGAATGAATGGAAAACTGTGAAGATTTTTTTAAAAGAATGTTTTTGAATGATACAAATAGGTGCATACAGCATAGTACAGACTACATGCAAAAAGCTTTCCATTTATTTTTGTTTCTTTCAAATGAAGTGAGCAAGGCAGATGCTCTGTTCTCCTGGTAGAGAGGGGAGTTTAAGGATTCTCAGAGGGTGATACAGGCTTCCCTGTGTGGAAGATCATGTCTTCCCAGGGTGAAGGAGCACAATACCAGTCCTTCCTCTGTTACTCAAAAATGTTTTATTCCCCATGTGATGTTAGCTAAGCAGACTTTGAATTGTCACTCACTCAGACTTTCGACCAGGAAGACCTGACAGAAAAAAATGAGGAAGGCAAAATCTTTGTTGTGACAGAAACAAGATAAATCTTTCGGATGAATGAATGAACCTTCTCCCATTGTTCTGCGAAATACTGAAGATGGAGCAGCCAGTTTCCTGACCCGAAGGCTACAAGAGTAGCTTCCAGGAGTTGAACAGAAAAGCCAGAAGAGGGATGAGCCAAGAACCAGAGGTTCAAAGGGCAAGGCCCTTAATGTTTCTTAGGGGAGATTACAAGATTTACATAAGGTCAGAAGGGAGCCAAGGCTTGAGACGCAATCCAAATTCAGATGTTTTTGGAAGCCTCTTTTTTTTGACACAGTTTAGAGTGTTTCATCTTATCAGAAGAGAGCCTGGGAGTCTGCCTTGACTTTCCCAACTTAAAAAGTGCTCAACTAACCATATGCCCTGCTCTTTTCTTCCTCCCTTCAGGGCTTTCAGGGACAAGTTTTTCCCAGGACCCTCAAATCTCAGCCAGCAATAAACAAAACAGGAGCGGTATCAATCTACCACACCCTGGGAAAGCATGGAGCAACCAACTGGGAGAGGAACATGATGACTCTAAGCTTCCCCCAACTCCAGCCCACTATTAGCACACTCAGGCTCTGCCATAAAGCCACAGGCTAGGCCCAAATGGGGAATGCCAAAAATGAGAAGACAGGTTCCTACACTCATAGCTGCAGCAGCACAGAGGACACCTTAACATCAGCCTCATGCCTCAGCACTGAAAATGCTGTGGTAGAAGTTCTCCTCCTGAAATGCCATCCTTGCCTGTCCAAGCAAAGCCTATCTGCCATAGCTCTGCAGGGCAGTGAAGATCCAGTCCTGGGGAGCATAAACTTTACCCATGTGCTGAGGCATAGTTGCATTTTTACATTGGTGTATTGAACATTGGAAAGATTTCTTTTTTTCCTTGAGACTTTTTTTTGGGTGGGAGGAAGAAAGACTGCTTGCTCTTAGGAAAAAATCTGTAAGATATTTTTGTTGTAAAAGACTCTCCAGCATTTAATAAAGCGGAAAGTTAGTCTTTTTGGGGAAGAAAAATAACATTTATAGCCTTCGTAGTGTCTATGCCATAGCTAGACTTCTTCAGAAGTAAACTCAGTGTCCATTAAGGAAGATTACAGGACATTAGTCCATTAGTAGATTATAAGGAGGAGTAGGGCAGAAATTATTCATCACATCTATTGATTACTATGCAGCTAGTACAACTCAGTGTTTACTAATAGTATTTTTACAGGTCATGCTTGAGTACAGCAGTAGACACGAGTGCCATCCCCAGCATGGGGTCAGGACTGAGGAGGGGAGGCAGGATCATGGTGGCCTGCAGCATTCTCTTAGCCTGCAGAATAAATCTGCAAACTAACATAACAACTGTACCCTTCTGTTTAGTTTGCATTCTGCCCCAGGTCTGAAAAATACCACTGCATCAGTGGAGAAGCACCCTGGGAGGTGCTATTAACCATCACTAAGAAGGGGAAGGTACAGCAGATGCCTGAGGAGAGCACTGTGCAGGGTATGAGGTAAAATGCCAAAAACCCATAGACAAGGCCCAATATTCTGTCTCAAAATGCTCCATGTGATACACATAAACACACTAAAAGCCTCTCAGCTAGATCAAAAGCAAGACAAACTTTTTGGCACAGTAAAAGAGAAAGCAAGCAAGGCTTTATCATATGATTCCAATCACAGACAAGAGGCCTTTCAGCCCTCCAGAGATTAGCTTGATAGCAGCATAGGTTTGGAGTGGAATAACTCTCCATTTCTTCGGAAGTTAATCTGTTTAATTTTGGAGAGGGGTGGTGAGGGGGCTCTCCTCCTCAGGAGATAAGCTGCTTTTATAGTCTTGGAAGTTCTTACAGCTGTCAGGGGTATTAGCCAGCTCCATACACACAGTGTGATCTTCTCCCTTTCAGTAAGATCAAACCTAGAGCTGCTGGCAGCCCTCTTTACAGCCATCTCCTGTCAGGCAGCAATCGGGTCATGCTACTGACAAACAGGTTCCCAAAGCATTACCAGATTGTTTGCATTAGTTTACAGAAGACTTCCATTTGTGGTTTGGTTTTTGTTTCTATTTTTTTTTTTTAATAGGAGGCAAGGAAAGTTTCAGCATTTCCCTCAAGCATAACTACATTCCTGACAAGTTAATTGCTACTCAGAGAGCCTGTAATTAGCCAAGCCTAACATCATTGCTCTCCATGTCTATCACCAAAATAATCATTTCAGACCAATTTAAGAAGCCCCTCACTCACCTGATGAATTGGGTAGGGCTCCTTTGACACACAAAAACCTTTTGTGGTAGATAAAATTACTTGAAGGACGGTGCTGGGCCTTTCACCAGTTGGATGAAGGCTCTTTCTCAAATAAAAGTTTACTGACAGAAAAGATCAAAGTCATTCTGCCCTTGACAGAAAAAGACTACTTTGGGACCATCTTTGAATGCCATCCATGCCACCTTCTGACCAGGTATGCCTTACTGCCCTACTTATGAACAAAATCCTTCCATTTGCACTAGCATCTGCAAGGTTTCTTGCATTCAAACCCCCCCTCCAAATGATTTGTGTCTTGCCATGCTCCTCATCATGATCTTTCATTTGCAAAATGACCTAATATTTTGCTCACATCTTCGTGATACAATCACCGAACCATGGGAGTTAAAGACAGCAGCACACAGGTCACCAAGCCATCACCTTCCCATGCCTCTTTTGAACAATCCTGACATAACTCCATCCCCAGTTGTCACTTCCCTGCTGTTTCGATTGGCATTTTCTTTTCCCAGGTGCATGACAAGATTGCTTCCAGGATGGCCACTGGACAGAAGAGCGACTCTGTTAGCAACGTCTCTTCACATCAGAACACTCAGTGCATAGTCCAAACACAGCATCTGCACTTACTCATTTTGGATACTCTCTGTAATTAGACTATCAGCAGAATTTGTCTGTGACCTATCTTTAGCTGCCTGAGGTAGACAAAGCCACCACAAATGTTTCTGCCTCCTGCAAATTTTCAGCAGTATTTCTTGACCCAGATTAAGATAATCTTCTGACTAGATAGAAGGTTTCTGAAGTTGCTGTCAAAATACATAGGGATTATTTCATATTGCCATTCTGGAACTTGGCTGTAGTATTGCATTTTGGAAATCATTCCAGGGAGGTGACTATCTGTAGGTTTTAGTCCTTCATTGCTGCTGGTGATACGCTCAGAAACTGTGGAAGCAAAATGAGACACAAAGTTCTAGTATTTATTTTGTCTCTTCCAAACATATGTAGTGTTTTACTGTAAATTGCCTAAACAACAGTAGCATAACAATAAACTTTACACATTCTGGCTTTGTACTGGACCTTTTCAGCCATTTCTTAAAAACATCAGAGAATATGTTAGAAAAACAAACATGTAGGCAACACATGACTTGGCAAAATCCATTTGTACTCTGTCTCAGTATTTAATCATAGTAGATCATAGCATCAAAGCCCAAATTCTTTCCCCCCTTTGCCACAAGGGTAGTAGTACAGGTGCATCTGAAAGTGCAATTTACTCCTCAAATGTTGATGAAGGGGAAACAATTTTGCCTTCATCTGGATTTGCCTACCCTTAAGAAGCACTCAGAGCCAAACAGGCAAAAACCAACTTCACAGGGTGAGTTCTCACAGGTATCTCTCTATAAGGTTTCAACATATCAAAAACTGATGACAGAAAGCTCAACTTAGGTTTAGCAACATAACTATCAAAATTAAAACTTGTCGTTATTTGATTTTTTTCCCCCATTTTGATATAGGGAAAAGTAAGAAGGATGCCAAGGTGCAGCCTAAGTCAAGGTACTCACCTTCCCTCCACAAGTGGTAGCAATCTGACCTATAAGAAAAACTGCTTCTAAAACAAGAGCCCGTCAAGGCAAAGGACAAATCACCCCAGTAACTACACCATTGCTCTGAAAACCCAGGTTTGGTTGCTGTCTCCACCAAGACAGCCAGGAACAAACATGGTATGGCAGGCACAGGTATGGGAGAGCAGATGGAGGAGCACACCTCCCCACCTGCTTCAGGTGGTACCAACAGCAGCAAGCTTAGACAACTCCTCTTCATCTCACACCACCTTTGTCGATCAAGGGTGGTCAGATCCCCATCCATCAGGGTGGTGTCAGGGCTGTCAAAACTCAGCAAAGAAAGCAAACCCAACAGTTTCATGGGAAAAGACTTAAAGAGTCTTTCGCTAAAGGGTGACAAAAGGATTGCTGCTTAACTACTGAAGAATTTTATTTTTTTTCTCCTCCTCCAAAGGCTCGTAAGCAGAAAGGAGAAAACCTCCTATGGCTTAGTTAAAGGCAGTACACTTCTGTACCAAATGCAGCTGGCCAGCCACCAGGTGTTAGCCTGGGGATATTCCTTTCCCCGAACCTTGCAGCTGAACTGCGGGGGATGCTGTGCAGAGGATGACTCCTTCAGTTGACTGGAGAAGCCCAAGCAGAAAATACCACTGTTTAATCACACTTTTTCCTTTACATCTGACACCTGCTTCCTCCTGTGACTAATCCCCTTTTCTGTTGCGGAAATACCTGGTTATAAAGACAGTGTGGGCACAGAGAGAGACGGCTAACAGGCTACGGCACTTGCCACCAGTCCATAAACACAGGTAGTAATGGGAAGACCAGTAAGAACAAACACACTGTTCTTCATCGCCAGCATGATTAAATACCAGCTGCAAAACACAGGGCCCAACCCAAACACAGACAAAATGAACGGAAGCTTTTCCATCAGTGGCCAAAGATGCTGACGGCAGCCTTAGCAAGGGCTTCATTACAAACACCTGGGCCATCTCCTCACCAGCAGTGCCAACTTGCGGGCCCCACCACCACCATGGACAGTCACAGGAGCCTAGCACCACCTCAAGTCAAGCCACGCATGCTCAGTTTCTAATTCTCTTAAATCTCACCTTACACACAGGTTAATTTGGAGTTAGGGTAAGCAAAGCAAAGCAGCACACAATCTGCTTGTAAGCTTGCCACAGTCACAGAGAGCCTGGGACTGAAACAGCTTCATGACAAATCACACCGCTTTCTAGATTTCTGTTATGCACAGAGGGAAGAGGCATTTTGCAGGATTATTTATGGGGGGATTTTTAAGAGTGCCCGAAGCCTTTTCAAGGAGGTCCCTGGGATCCCAGCTGACAAGGGCACTCATTAGCCTTCATCTGTTCATGTTCCATGTCAGATATCTTAAATCAAATCCTAACTTACTCGTGGTCCAAGTCAAAATACTGACTTCGGCATTCATGAAAGCACATGTGAAGATGTCACACACAATGCAACACAAAGACAGAGGCTAAAAATGTTACACTCCAACTTGCTCTACCTAATGAATGTGTGTATAAAAAGCTCTCTAACCAGTCAGGATGACAAAAAAGCACATTTAACATGCCATAAAAAAAAGAAAAAAGCAGTCACAAAAGAAACACCATGACTTTTGCCTTTGGTCTCTTTTAGTATTGCTAAAATATGCTTATGCTGGTCTTTAAATATTTTTCTGTTCTCCAGTTACTGCCTGGAGGCATATCTCTGGAAGAGGAGGAATCTTCTTTCCTTCCCATCTCCAGTGTATCCGATGTTAAAAAGCGTGGGGTTTTTTTAAGAAGCCAAGATTGAATATAAGATTTAGTTCACATGTCTGAAGCTGCAAGAAATTTATTCCTTTTCTTAATGACAGTAAGTTCATTATGACACAGGCGTGCCACTGGAATGGTGATGTTTCCAGAAGTTTCCACAAAGACCTCTCCTTACTGGCACTGCTGCACTGAAGTGTGCCCTGAACGAATAACCTCCTGTTGAAATGTTTTTGACCATTCACGACAGGGACAGTGATGGGAAGGGAAGTGGTGGTTTCCAGTCCAGGTTCTAGAAAGAAATTTCAACACCTGGATGCCACCTCAGATGGAGTCCTTCCTGCCAACCCCTGAAGAAAGGCTCCTTGGTAGACAACAGTGATGCAGCTACCACCTCCCCAGGTGGAGGAGAGAGTGTAAGAGTGGAACACCACAGCAAAGCATGCCGCCCATCCCAAATCTACCTCACAGCACTGCTAAGGAGGATCAGGCAGTGGTTCAATCCTCCTGTTTTACAAGGCAATATCTTCATTTTCCCAGCAGGGCTCACTCCTGCCAGTGCCATGAGTTGCACCTTGCTTTTAATCAAAGCCAGAGAGAGGACCAGTAGCAACCTGGAATCATCAACAGGTCAAGGCATACCATTAAATAACTGGTCAAGGATGCCCAGTGGGAGTGTTATTAATGCAGAAACTTTTAGTAGTGCTACGCCTGTGTTTCTTTGCAGACTATTTAGGTCCAAGACTCCAGCAGAGGTGTCTCCATTAGCCACTTGTCCAGGCTCTCTCCAGGAGATGTTTCTACCACCATAACCTTCATTTGAACAGAGTTGTATAAATTCAACTGTGAAAGAATACAAAGTGTACCAGCAAAATGATGGGTCTCCTAGCTTAAAATACTGCTTTCACACCTTTGCTATGAATTTTGATTTTTTGAAATGTGAGCCTGGAAGCAACAAAAACCACCGTGCTTTACCATTTCCCTCTTCCCTTTCAGCTTTTAAGTAAATCTATTTATTGCATCTAGTCTTAACTAGACTGAAAACCTCTCCTAGACAAGGACTGATCCTTATGTAGACTGCCTTGCACAATAGGAGAGGACCAATTCAGATCAAGGCTTCCAGATGTGACCGTAACACAAAAAAAACAGTATGCACATAAATGTCAATGCTTTCCCTAGCATGGAGTAGCTCTTAAGGGGTAATAGGTCATTTGTGTATGCACTTTTTTCACATATTCAGCCACGAAAACTGCATTTCCAGTTGTAAGCCCCATAAAAGCAAAGGTATTCTTTGAGAACAACTTGAAGACTCAGGAGTGTGAAGATACAGATTCATAATTTTACAGCCATCAATTGACGTTTTCTTAGCTAATTAGGATGCATACAACCAACACGCATCAAAGGTACTAGAGCATACATCAAATTTTAATACGCTTTTGGAATCAAACTGTTTGGAAATGTAACTTCCAAGCTCATATTTAATATACTATAATGTTTCCAAGAGGGAATAATATTTTCTGCTCTAATTCTATTATGTAAAAATGTTTCCTCTGCCAGTAAAACATATGGGACAGTTTTTCTGTTGTTAATAACTGAAGTCATGCAGTACAAATTTTCACATTTAGTATTCTGAAGCTAAGCCCTTTTTGGTAAAAAACTTGGACAAAAATAATCCTAAACAGAAGTGAAATTAATTGTTTTCCAATAATCTTCTCCAAGGGTGAATTTACATACAGTATTTTTTAATAGTCATTGAAATGCAATAATCATGGGCAACAAACTTTCTTAGTGCAAGTAGGTTTTAAAGAGAAATAGGAGCTCCTTATCTAAGTCAGCATCTGGGCAGGACTGGTAGGTTTACATGAATTGAAAAACAAAATCAGACCTCTCATTTATCAGGAATAAAGGTACCTCAATTTAAGGATATTAAAAATTTCACATCTTTTACTGCTTAACAAGTGGCTTTGTCCTAAAGAATATCTTTGCAAATATGAAAGCTAAATAGACCTTTCTAGTCTTATATTGGTTTTCATAGCACATTTCCCAATACTGCAAATGCTGTAATAGTGAAGAAGTCACAGGAAAAACTTGCTGCATAATTTCTTTGTTGTTGCCAAACTGCCTCTCACCACCCTAACTCCGAAGAGTTTACTTCAACAGCAGATAAGCTCTGAAACAAACCAACTGCTGTAGCTTTTGCCTGACAACAGAAGAGAAAAAAAAGGAGTTCAAAGCTACTGCCAAATACCCAAAGTATGGAAGTGAGTCAAGTAGCAAGTACCATCCCTGCTTTTGGCCCTCCTAACTTAACAGGCAAAGAAATTGCATTTTATTTTGCACGACACCATGCAATTCTGGTATGTTCAGCTTGAGTCCACTTAGTACGTCATGGAAGATGCAGATCACCGACAGTGATGCAGAAAGGGGAGTACTAACAGAAGTGATGCATCTCAAATGCCAACAAAAAGCAAGATGCAGATGCAAATAAAAATTAAAACCAATAGCTGTTAAAGAATATATATACCTTCTGTAATGCATTTATCATGTCAAAGCAAGCTAATGATTTCTAAATAACTTGCTCAGCTCCATAATCTACTTTGCACAAGGCTTTGGAAACTGCTCATCTTGGCAACATACAGAAAAGACCTAAAAGCACCGCCCTTTCAGAGCCTTTTGCTCTACAACACTGTATCCCCTAAATATTTACTAAATATCTTAACTGTGTGACCCACAGCAAATGCAGATAACCAATGTCTGTGGTCAGAGAGATCGGGCACTACCTGACATCCTCTATTTTCCGGACATCTGAAATGGGCAGCGTTGATTTTATTCTTTACCTGGAAAGTTAGGAAGTTGACGTTTCAGTCCTTCCAGCTCCAACTAGATCCGTCTATGGTTATTATGGTCTGTTTACACACTTCACTTTCAAGAGCTAAGGTGAAAGATGTTTCAAATGGGAATTCACCATCACCCACTGCAAAACCTGGGGACACCCAACCACTTGCAAAGGCTGCTCAGCAAGTGGGAGAGGCAATGGTCATCTCCGATCCTGCTGTGTGAAGAAACAGGGACTCTTCCATGACGGAAAGGTGCAAGGATGTCTCTGCAGTGATTACCTACACATCCTTCTCTTTCATGGGTACTCTGACTCCAGACCAGAGGGTGGGTGCTGCCACGTTCCTGCCCTGACCCACCTAACAGGGATGTGTGCTGCACAAGCACACAGAAACATTCGACAGCAACCCACCTCACCCTACATATTTCTTCCCTGCCCATGGACAGGCAGGACCCCCAGCCGTGGTGCTGCCCTCTAGCTCTGCTGCTCCTCTGCCACAGGCAGCCGCTGCCACAACCTCTGATGAGGATCTCCAGAAATAAGTTAAAGCTGAAGAATAGCCCTCAGGCTCCCTGTCACTCCTCTCCAGGTCACAGAGCTCCCCGCCATCTTGCATAACCTTTATTCTATTCAAATTCAATTTCTCAGTGCTTTTTCCTTCCATACCAGCGCTGTCCCCACTTCACATGCTCTGCGAGAAGTCACAGTGTGGTGATCATTTATTAAAACAGTTGCAGCGCCTTGCAATCAGTTTTGCAACACCACACAGTTAATTTAACTCGGCATGAGAGGCAGTGACCAGTTGAGCCCTTCTACAAAAGAATCACGCAAAACGCAAAATTATTTTATCATTCACTTCTTTATCCAGCAAACCCTTTGGTTTGGCATCCAACCTTCCAGCTGCGGCTCTGAGAATCCACATTGAAAAAATTAACCTTATTTCACAGCACTGCAAAGTTGTCACAAGCAATTATCTGCCCAGCCCAGACTTGACAACGCAATGACGAAAGAGCTGCCAAGCCCTCCAAGTTAACAAAGCCGGACCTGCCCCTCAACCAACCAACTCCCAGAGAATCCTCCAGTCCAGATAGCATTTGAAACCTCCTATTATAAAACCTGAAGCCTTGTTTAGGAAAAAGGTTTATGGGTTTATTGGCCTCACACAACAGAAGCAAACAGGACTGAAACAACTCTGTAGCCTCCCAGAAGCATTCACGTGCTCCGCGCTCCCTCAAAGCAAGGAACTGCCATAAAGAAAATTTTAAAGAGAAAAACAGAAGATGAAGCATATTCATGATTTTGTGAACAAGTTAAGAAACAAACTACTTTGTTAGAGAAAGGGTGGAGAAAGGATTAATCTTTGGACTTCCCCACTCCCCTCCCTAAGCAATACACAGAAATCTGTCTGCTGAAAGGGAATATGAATGGGAAAAAATCCAGCTCACGAGCCAAGGACTGAGTCGCAAATGCCTGGGGATTTTTGTCACCTAGCCAAATAGGGCACTCTGACTTGTTTTCACTCTTCCACCTTCTCGTTACCTCCAAACTAAATATGTTCTATCAGTTTGGGAAAAACCTTGGCACACCAGGGAACACCAGGGGCTGATAGCAGCAGCAAGCGAGCAAGTCTGCTCTCCTCCAGGGTGACAGGTTGGGGACATGCCATCTTAATCCATGGAGCTCATTTAAGCACCAGAAGCGGGACAAAAGAGATCTGAACAGTGTGTCCTCAAGGCAGAGCATGGCTCCGGCTGTCATAGATGGGCACTGGCACAACCAACCTCTTGTGTCAAGCACTTTTCCATCTTTTTCCCAGGTCATTTTAGGAAAAGCTGTAGTTATGTTGGTTTTTCTGCCCAGGGCCAAGCCTGCAGGCCCCTGTACCCAGGCTCACTGCAACCTGCTGAAGTGAGCCCCCCTCTGCAGCAGCAGGTGCTGCCGGGGGTCTGTCCCGGGGCCCCGTGCAAGGGCTTTCACCAAACGAGGCCCTTGCCAGGGTTGTCAGCCTTCCTCAGGGACTTGATAAATAAAGGAAAAACAGACGAAAGAAGGGAAAAGCAGCTGTTTGGAAATGAACTGTAAAAACATCTGTAGCGCACCACCGACCGCCTCTGGCTGTGGCTGTGGAGGGTTTTAAAGGGCCACGATGTTGCAGCAGAGGACTAGGACTCTGCAGCAACCCTGGCCAGATGCACACTGGCGCAGAATGGGACCCCAAAGCCAAACAAATAAACAAAAACAAAGGAAAACAGAGTTGTGCCACAACAGTGAGTCCTCTGCTTTTGGGGCCATGCAAAAGAAGGAAAGAGGAATTAGAGTATAAATAAGGAAAAGTCCTTAATAACACTGCACTACACCTCTGACAGCCGCTCACAGGTGATGGCCTTCTTGGCGAGTGGCACTGAGGGGAGGTTTAAAGAGGGCTTCGCGATGTTTTAATTTACTGCTGGAAGGCCAGCGGCGGCACTACTGGAAGTGGTTAGTTCACACACAGATGAACTCCGTCGCCGCCTGCACTTGACTAGCTGACAACATACCAAAGAAACATTAAAATCTATCTATTTGGCTTCGGTGAGTACCATTCCGACACAATTTTATGCATTTGCTTCAGGCTTAGCGGGAGGGGAAGAAACAAAAAAAAGAAGGTTCAAGGGTCTAAGTAGCTCAATTTATTTTTCAGTAACTAAGTTACCAGAGACTTGTAGGGAGATTGTATTTATTTTCTGAAGGAGGCTCCAAGTTGGCAGAGAGGTCCTTGGAAGTACATATTTCTTCACGTTCTCTTGATCTCAGTGTGTGGAGATTCACTTAACAGCTGTTTTATGTGCAAATGTTTTTTCAGGCATGTCCTCTGCAACCATAAACAGATTTTTAAAGGAAAACCTCTTAAAAGAATTTATGAGACAACAAATCTCTGAGCCTCTTCTCACCCAGACCAGGAGATGAGATGTGAGCAAAGCCTGCAGGGTCTTTGCACTACAGAAGGCTGGAGGGGTTTGGTTTGAGATTTTTAGTTTTTTCTATTTTACTTTTTTTTTTTTTAACATATTGATATTACAGTGGCCCTTCCAACAGAAAAAAAACAATGCCCTGCCCTCCAAACAGCTGTACTTAATTCCTTTTTTTCCATATACATGCATTTATATGCAATATGTATATGAATTCATATGTGCAATGTCTATATTAGGTCTACCTACCTTTAATCTTAAAATGACAAAAACAACGAGGTCTTTGGCAGTACAGAAAACAAGAGCAACAGTCATCATATGAGAGCTGCAATGAAATCATGTAACCATTAGGCTACCACACAAACTAGGCATACCTGTAGGTGTCTATACGTGCATGCATGCAGGCAGGGATCAGGAATTCTGGAGCAGGGGAGGCCATCACTTCCTACTATTTTCTGAAGCACAGATTTAATAGAGAACACTTCGGGTTACTTGTTTATGAACCCACCTCAGAACCAAGGTCCTACAAAAAACACTTAAAAGTTCTACATTGTACTACTATGTTAACTTCTTCAGGTTCACTAGACCAAGAGAGGACCCCTAGGCTGCGCTTCAAAGAAATATGTAAATTGTGCCTGTAATGATAAACTGTCAAGAATTCCAGCAAGAAATAAAACATGCAAAACCATTTTGAAGCACCAAAAGGAAAAAAAACCCAAACCAAACAAACAACAAAAGAAGAAGGAGGAAAGACAAGCCATACTTTGAAGGGAATAACAGCCAGCACCAGAAGCAGCACCTCTCAGACCACATGGAGAGCCAGGACAGCAGATTCTAGCTTTGAGTCCCATGTCCTACATCCTTTGATGGCAGAGACAGTTTAGAGGTTGCTGCCTGCTCTTCTGCTTCCAGGATGCTGTTCTAGACATCTTTTCATTCCCAATGGCTGTTGCTGGCCCCTCGCTGTGCTAAGTAAAGTGTCTGTGGAGCCAAGCTCCAGGTCAGATCAGCAAAATGATCTGGCTAATAAAACAAAAGGAAAGGCGATTGAAAAAATCAATATTAATGCTGATGCTGTGGTTTGCTGGTATGGTGAACCCAGCTTTAAAACTCCTACTACCAAATCAAAAATTATGATAAGGAACTAAGACATGGTAAAAATTTAATCTGGTGGTTTAAGCTTGCTCCACTCTTTGCTACCTATTCAACTCTGTATTTAGGGCTACAAAGATGATTAAGGGAGTGGAGCATCTCCCTTATGAGGAACGGCTGAGGGAGCTGGGTCTCTTTAGTTTGCAGAAGAGGAGACTGAGGGGAGACCTCATTCATGTTTATCAATATTTAAAGGGTGAGTGTCACGAGGATGGAGCCAGGCTCTTCTCGGTGACAAACAATGATAGGACAAGGGGTAACGGGCACAAGCTGGAACACAGGAAGTTCCACTTAAATTTGAGAAGAAACTTCTTCTCAGTGAGGGTGACAGAGCACTGGAACAGGCTGCCCAGAGAGGTTGTGGAGTCTCCTTCTCTGGAGACATTCAAAACCTGCCTGGACGCCTTCCTGTGCAACCTCATCTAGGTGTTCCTGCTCCGGCAGGGGGATTGGACTAGACGATCTTTTGAGGTCCCTTACAATCCCTAACGTTCTGTGATTCTGTATTGGCAGGCTCCTGGCCAACTCATCTGTCAGTCTGTTTCTCCCACAGGCAACATAAAGCCAACATAAAAGCACCGATGTGCTTTTATTAAATTTCATTAAGCCCCATGTTGTCTGTTCACAGCTGATCCAGATCACATCCGTACTGCAGAGTGATCTGGTCCAAGGCAGGGACCTGGGGCCGGACCATGGATCCGCAGCTGAGTCATTGCCTCACATGAATGAGTAGGCAGGACAGTTGACAAAGCACTGATGAAATCTGCTTCCTGCATTTAACAGTGCCATTACCTCTTCTGTCCCGAGCTGTCAGCCAGTAATTAGAATCTTGCAGGTTGTTTCCATTAGGAGAAGAAATCAGAGCCAGGTATAGAGCTGGTGGAAAAACAGGATTTCCAGTTGTCAGGAAATCTTAATTTCTTTTGAGTACGGTTTTGGACTAAATCGGATGTACTTTTTCTGCAGGTGGGGACTATAGTTAAGATCCTTCAGTTATGCCTGCGCTGAGATTGGGAACCCCGAAACTCCCAGCACCTCCTGCCATAGGGACGGGCTGCCACATGCAACATGTCTCTCTTCAGCAGCAGCTCAGAAGTCCAAGATATTTCAAGTGAAACAGTGTAGGCCCAGCTACTGGCATTTCCTCCTTGTTCTTGACAAGTATTTCCTTGAGCTAATACTCCTGATTTACAGATGATTTATCCATACGCAGTCCTATTCCCCTGAATACGGTGGAGGGCTCTGCTGAGTTCTCCAAAGTGCTTTTCACAGCCCTCAAACTGCAAACTTAAGTTGGACCACCTATGTCCTGAACACAGAGAAATAGTAAATGGCCACAACAAAATTCAAATTCTGACGTAAGTTGTCAGAAGCACCTAAGAGACGTGTATGGAAGAAACAAATCCTGCCTCTTGGAAACCCACTGGCCCGGACAGTAGAGAGGAACAACGTGCTCTTGGCTGCAGGTACCTCACAGGTGAACCAGGAAACATGACACATATCACATTCGCTTTTCCAAAACATCACTATGAAAGGTGTCTTTCCAAATTTCAACTTAAGAAAGAAAATAAATCTCTTGAACTAATGCTTTTTATTTAGTTTGCAGTGCTACCCTCTAAGAGCTGCTGTTCTGAGTTACCAGCCCTACCAGCCAAAAGATGTTTTATCATCTGCCAGTCTTCACTTGCCAGTTGTCAATGAGTAGTTTGTGAACATCCCAAATCTGTTAGTTGGAATAATTTGCTCCAGTGCTTTCGACAATTAATTTTCTGGGACCATCAGCTGCAGACAGGCAGTTCACAGCAGCAGTTCACTGTCCAACCTACTGGCTCGTTTGGTGGACACAAAATCTGCAGCTTTTCATTCACGTGTACAACCCTACTAAAATCTTGCACTCTTATGCTTAGCATCAGCAACATGGAAATTTTTGCAAGCGTCTGGATAGTGATAGTTTCTTCCTCATGTTTTAGTTTAATAGTTTTTCAATATAAACACTTTCTAATTCAAAATTCCCTTTTTACTAACTCATAGTTAGCCAAGTTTTAACTCCTTCACCAACATCCCTGCCAATGTATTAACTTCTTAGGAGTCAACAACTATGAAGGAGGCACAAATACAGTTAAACATATTTGTTTTGCAAGAATAAATATCCATGAAACATTTTCTTTTTCTTTTACCCAATTCCATCTCCTTTTATTTAATTGATCTCAACATAATTAAAAGACATGCCTATTAGTAATAGCTAGCACCAACATGATTCAGATTTTCGAAGATAAATATTTGGAATCCAGGTCCAAGCAAGTATCGGTATCTGTCTCCCATGTAGGTAGATTCCCAATCATCCACTCACCTGATACAAACCCCCCCACAAAACAAGTAAATTCTTGCAGGATCCAAAAAATACACAAAAACACAGCATTTCTCCCAAAACACAATGCACAGCGTGTGGTCTGGGTCCAAACAAAATAGCCTCATTGCAGGACCATACCTTGGGAAAGGAGACAGGATCGCACAGCATGGCCAGGTGCTCAACTTCCCCGTCTGCTCTGTATCCACGGGTCAGCAATGTCCGTGGGTACCATTACAGTTTGTGCTGGCTCTCGCTTTCTGAGTCATTTCAGGACTTTAAGTCAGTTGTAAGATCTCCCTCCAGCCTTGAATCCGAACTTGGCATGAAAAAGCCCTGAACTGGATACTTTTTTTCAAAACAAAATAAAACCTTGAAACAGCTGTTTGCACTTTTTTTTTCCTCCTAATTGTAGGTAGGTCCAAACCAAACAATCTTGCCTCAAAAAGTTACCACTTGTGCATGTTCTCATAACAGAAAGCTTGTATTAATAATGAGGTTACTTTTTTTTAATAGGTCTATACCACTTAAGTATATGCTCAAGGACCTCTAACAAACAGGTCTATGAAATAGCAGTTACTGATACCTCTGTATTTCTCATCAGCGTAACACACGTTGCCTGCTGCAAAATCTGTTGAGCAGACCAGCGGGAAGGAGTTCCCTGCAGCCACAGTGCAGCTGATGCCCTTGTACCATCAATATCACACTTCATCTCATTCCCAAATCAAGGTGTTTTTGCTGTATTGTAATACACTTATATTTGTTTACACATACTCAAAATCCTTGAGTCAGCCACTAAACTAAAGCCAATTCCTTTTAGTATTAAGTGATATATATAATGGTATCTTCTAGACTTCCACAGCAAAACTCAGAAGAAAAAAACAAAACCCAAAAAGCATCTTGTTCTTTTCAGCCAAGACAACAACCCGAGGAGTTTGATCTTTGTTGCTCATTTCTGCTCTAGAAATACACTCAAAAGAAAGGTTGGCAATCCCAATCCATGGAGTTTTCATGTGGGAAAAGGCTGATGGGGACAAAAATCACAAAAAGCAGCGTGCCCACGGCAGTTGCCTCACAAGCTCCTGTCCTTACGACAGGCTGTCCTAAGGCAATGCCCAAGCAAAGCCTCCAAGGAAAGACAACCATCAAGAGGTGAACAAAGGGACAATTTCCAGTTAAGTCTCCCAATGCTGCTCTATGACAAGCTCAAAAGCTGAAGGGTCTGCCTTCATTTCACTTGCTTAACCAAAATACACAGTCACCAAAGGCCGCTGCAGGCCTGAGGCTGATCAATTGGTCTGTGATGTGACATGCAAGTCATGCTTATTTACCCATAAGCCTCAGCTTAGCTCTGTGCAGAGCAAACAGCCACCTCTTGGACCTTCTGGGTCTCCATTTATTTGTAAAGCACTTTGGAGAGAAGGTATAGCCACAGACGATTAATCACCTCTGTCAAGCACCAAAATGGTACATCACACAAACAGGTAAGACAAGAGCTAGATGAACTCTGCAGTCATTAAGCCAAGGGATAGGTAGCATTTCCCCAAAGGTTTCTACCATCATATTGCTCATGTTTCCACCACAAACTGGAGAGCCCTAACCAGACAAAGTCAGTTCAGCAGAGCACAGAAAACAGCCTTAATGGACCAGACTGAAAAATCAGGTAGCCCAGCATCTTGTCTCCAAGGGTGTCAAGTAAGAAACGTTTAGGGACAAACACAAAACGAGAGATGACACAGAAGGATCTGTATCCTGGCACAGAATCTTCAGTCATCAGAAAATTAGCAGTTTCCTGGGAAATGAAGATCATCACATTTCTCCACAGCCAACATCTGTTGGTAACTGATCTCCATCCTTTTTCGATCCATTCATACCTCTGGCCTCTACAACATCCTTCGGCAATGGCTTCCATAATATAATGCTGATGTACTGCAAAGGGAGTCTTTTGGGGGTCGGGGGAAGAAATCACACTTACAGAACAAACTGAACAGTGACTGATAATACGATAGATGCAGCCTGCAGATAGACTGCAAGCCAACGAAGAGTTGGTAAAACCATGAGTGCATAAGAACAAAATTAATGACAAAAACACATGTTCAGAGATTAAATCTGAGAAAGACAGCAAAGGAATTTTTGAAGTACTGTGCACAAAAGTTATGAAAAGGCAAGGTCAACATTGTGAAAGAAATACTTGTGCATGACTGTATGAAAAGAACTGATTTTTCAATTATTTTTAATAGGAAGCAAAAGATTTGCTCCAAAGTATAGTGACCTGGTTATTTTCTTCACACTCTACAAGCTAACCCTCAAAAGATGATACTTTTTTCCCCAGTGTTTTTCATATTGCGCAAGATGCATGTTTTCTGCATAGTCTGGACTTAACAGTTTAATCTATGCCTGCTCTGTATCTTTTGGCTGGTTCTCTCATTATATATAAAAAGAAAAGAACAACTGTAATGCAGAGATCCACTAACAAAAATGGAGTCAAGAGACCAACTAGGTAGCTCCAGTTGGTAAACTGAGCTTATAGCAAGAAAAACCCTCCAAAATGAAGCAATGAAAAATGAGATTTTCCATATTTAAAATATTTTCTCCAAGAAAAAATGGCTCGGGTCTCTTAAAAAATGAAAGAAACTTTTACAAATATGCACCATATATATCAGTAAAATGATGGAAGAAAGTATCTTTCTTAATGGAAAAGACATTCTAATTTTTTTTCCCCTTCTTCATTTCCATTTCAATAGAAAAATGAATAATGTCCTTAAAAAGCCAAAACCGTAACACTTTAGCTCTTTTGTTAAAAAAAGCTAAAATGTTATTTAAAAAAATAACTACCAGCAATAATGCTGAAATACAGCAATGCAACTCAAGACAAGTCATACTTATGCAACACCAAAACCAGTATTTACCAGAACTAACCAGAAAGACACCTCTCACCTCTGACGGTGGAAGTAGGAGGGTTACTTTCAAGCTAAATTGCATCTTCTTACTGCTGGCAGCTACTGCAAACTCAGACTCCAAAATCACTACAGGATGGTGGCCCCCAGCACTTGCAGAAGAAGAAAGGGCAAAGAAAGGCCATGCCTAGCCCTCCCCTCCATCAGGTACGCTGCAGTAGGGTTTGATACAATTTTATACCCATGGCAGGGATGCTCAGGCTGGTGCTGACAGGTGGAGGGGACCAGGCTGGCACCCAACTCAGCACCCAAGCAGGACCAGCCAAGGAGAGAGCAAAAGATGACCTGCAGGAGGAATCTTGGCACACAGAGCCCAAGAACCATTTCCCCCTTCTTGCAGGTGTGGTTGAGACTTAGGTTGGAGCACCACTGAAAGTCAACAGCAGCAAAATTACAGCAATTTGCTTTGCAAACTTGTCCGCTCCCATAAAACACTGTTGGGTAGCAACACTGAAGCACCTCGCAACCCTTATGAACGCTCTTTCAATTTCTTTAATGTCACCGTTTACCATCCCTTCCACAAAAAGCACTGCAAATCTGCAATGCTGTCCCAGCTACCGCCTGAAGCACAGCAGCACCCCTGCACACAGCCGTGAAACCCCACCTACTTGCACAACGTGCCGATAAGCCACCTTGCTCACTCACTCATCTGCCCAGGTATCCAAACAGAAATGTTCTCACCACCCACTCACCATTTTACCAGCCCCACATGCCTCTCCCATCCATCCCTGGATCAACATGGGTGCCTGCCTCCAGCCTCTGACCACTTTCTCCACTCCAGCCTTGCCCACCACTGGTCTCTTCTCACCATCACTGACCAGGGGCCTGATTTACCATACAAATTCCTTGCTGCCATATGTTTGAGGAGTCCATAAGCATCCACGCCCACTCTGTCACCCACCGTCTCTCACTCATGAGGGCCAGCAGTTCATCCATGCAAACCACAGGGTGTGCAAAGCCAGCCTAAAAGGCACATCATGAACACTGGCTGGACTGCGGTGAAGGTGGCTGCTTTCTTTGGAGGGAAGAACAGGAAGCCCCAGAAATGAAGCACTAAGAATGTAACCTCAGCATTTATGTAATCAGCAAACAGGAGGCTTAAATGGTAAAACTCAAGACAGTAAGGGTTTGACGTGGCACGCAGCCTCCCACGCTCATCCACAAAAATGTGACCATCTCAGAATCACTTGATCAAATTACGAGCTGTTGCATAGCTGAACAGACAACGTTCCTCCACTGGGGCATGGATTGTCTTCAATTGCTGCAGATAGCCCACAGTAAAGAAACTCAGAGCTGTGAGAAATACCTGCTTTACTGTTGGAATGGGGAACACATGTTCATTTCCAATCTCCTCAAGTGACTTTTGTCCATTGTTCACCCCACCTGGTCTCAGTGATTTCACAGTGTGGCTATCAAAATGACTATTCACAGAAGGAAGGCCAAAAAGTCCATCTGACAGACAAGGGAAGAATGTGCTCCTCACTTACAGACAGTCCATAAGCTGGCCTGCAGAATATCCCAACAAATGCAAAGCCATCCCTACCACCTCTGAAAATGCCCACATCAAACAATGTGGACAGGAAATTGCAGGTTACCTCAGCGACTACTTCATGTCATGAACCCCACATGAACTCTTACCATCCTCAAAAAAAAAAAAGTTTAAAAGGAAAATGTTCTTTTCTGTCTATGTTTGGTCTTTGCACTGAAATAGAGGTTTGTCTCTATTGCTCTCCTCCTATTTAGTTGACTGATCTGAGTCTCTACACCCACGCTCTCCAAAAAACAGGGTGATTCCATATATTCTGCTGAGACCAACCAATACAAGTCCATTATTTCACAACAGAATTGATCCTTCTGCTCTCCACCAAGCCGAGTTCAAAACATCCCTTCATGATCACATACCCAAGTTCTAACCCCAGACATCAGCAATACTTCACTTTCTGTTCCAGTTTCACCAACCTAAAAATTATTTCCATGAACACATGCCTCCCAGGGATATTGAAGCAAGACCAGGTACAGAAGACTACTCTGTGAATACACAAAAAAATTTTGTCCAATCCTTAAACAGAAGAAAACATGTAGATCTCCAAATGTGATACGAAATACTGTAAAATGCATGCCCCTGCGTAACTGATACATAACACATTGTATTTCAAATAATTTGTTTAATGTGGGTAGTCACATATTTATATCTTAATCTCTGTGCATTTTGTTACACTGTCCTCCACCCCTTTTGTTACTCCTATCATCCCATCATGTCCTCTTAGCTGTCAGGGGCAGAGCTGCCTTCTCTGTTACGTATTGGTACAACGCCCAGCAGACTTCTCATTATGAACTCCAAGCCCTGCTGCAAAAGAAATAGCAATTAAACCCATGAATAAATAGATAAATTTCTGAAGAAAATGTAGAATTTACATAATGACACAAATTCACAAAAATGCTGGTTTCGTGTCAGTCAGCACTGTGAATGCCAACTCCCATGAGAACCTCCATATTTCATAGGGCTTTTTATGGTGCACTGGGACAGAAGTGAGAAGATGACAGCCTAAAGCCAACTCTTAATCAAATGCAGATTTACCTATGGAGCACAGACCGATGATTAACGAGTTATATTGGAAAACAGCTGGGGAGGCAGAATGAGTCCTGGTGTTAGCTAAACCTCAGCTCACCTGAATTTAAAAGAAAACCCTTGAAGAAAAGACTCTTCAGCTAGCCATCATTTTTTATTACCGGTATGTGGGACACTCCCTGCTACAAATTCCTGCTTCTCTGGGTGGAGACTGATCGCTTCTGAGCGGAGTCTGAACCACCCACATTTACCAAGAAAATTTATTGTGATGAATAGACCTATTAATACCAGCTTCACCCCACCCTATACTGCTTCAAAGTATGGAAACTCGATGGATGTATCTGGTTTTGGTTAATATGCCATGACTCTCAAGTTTTACAATGGGAAGGCAGAGGAAACACATTTTGTATTTTATTGTCGTATTTTGGCATATTCTCCATAAAATGGAAAATTCAACCTATTCAGAGATCAAAATTGCAGTCTTTGCTTACCAAACCTTACATCCTTCTCCATCTTTTTTCATAAAAACTATTTTCTCCTTTGTCCTCACCTCCTTGCCAGGAGAAGCCAAAAGCCTGAGGTCCTCCCAGCTTATGTAGAAGCCATGTCCAAAAGGCCAAGGAGGAGAGAACATGCAAGGTTTTATATGGGAAAATCTTTCAGGAGCAGTTTTGAATGTGGCATGGACTTGTTCTCGCCTCTCCTTCAAAAGTCTGGCCACAACTAATACCTATCAATTCCAGAAATTAAATGATGATTTAAAAATCAAGATTATTGCAATCTGAGGAAAACCCTACACAGGTGTCACTCAGAGGAAGACGGCCACACAAAGGCAATAGCTTAGATTGCTGCAAGCTATCCTGCAATTACAGATCTCAAATTATGGAGCAAAGAAAATAAAAATAAGTGAGACAGGACAACCATGGTAACAACAGAGCCATGTCTGGGCAGCAGAAGTGGGGAAGACACTGAACTGCTTTGGTTATGAGGCAAAGGGCAGGCCCACTAAATGCAAGGAGAGAAAAAACAGAACAGGCTTTCAAATGATATACACCTTGTTTAAAGTCCAACTCCTCAGGAAAACTAGAGTGAATTTCTTCATCCATGGGTCACCTGAGGCTGCCACAAGACAGGAGTAAAATACCACTTTCAGCACTTCACCAACACAGCTTCTGGACAGGGAGGCCCAAAGTACAACAGAGTGGGCTCTGTATGGAAATCCTCTCATCGAAGTGAGATGAGAGGATATGGAGAGAAAAAAAAAAGTAAAAATCTTACTTTTCTGTGTTTCCTGGCACTGCAGGAAATGCTTGAAGGCAACCTCCTCAGGGCACAGGGACTTCTTGACAACACATTCCAGAACAGCTTCATTTTCACCATTACTGATAAGACCGGGTCCCATCTCTCCATCCCATCAAAGCAATTTCCTAACTGCTTTGGCAATTCTTGCTTCTCCAGGCAGCGAACACCAAACGCAGGGAAGGGGAGGAGCAGCGAGCAGTACTCCATCCTACATTTCAGAGCCACAGTGCTCCATCCTGTGCTTCAGAGCCACAGAGACTGGCCAGGGCCTCGGTGAGGGGAGAAGCAGCATTGCAATGACTCCACTTGCTCTAGCTTGTCTGACAGTGCCATTAACACAACTGGCTCCCAGCCGCTAAAGTGGGAAAAACAGCAACTGGATGCTCATGAGGAATGATTGAGTAAAAATTTAACATCTGCATAAACAGAACAGAACATCTGGTGGGACAACTGCAGTTCAGCCACATGTACCAATGGGACCAGCAAGAGCTCCAGCGCTGCTCAGCACCACTACAGTGGGGAGAAGCCTCAAGCTCAGGCGGGTTCCAACACAGACCCTGTAAACAGTTCTGGGTCACTTTTTGGCAGAGCTCTTCAATTTATTTTAGACTGCCAGCCCTCGCCAGAGGGAATTATTGGGAGGCCCATAAAAATCGAGTTTCCTCTCCTAGTGTCAACTAATGAAGTAGCCTTCGTTTCCTGACCTCAGTCATTGTATAGTGCTACCGCCTGCTATTACAGAGAGTTGCTGTGTGACAAGTAAGCAAGCTGACACCTAATTGTTAAATTCGACCAAGTGTTTTAATTAAGGGAAGAGTGTCTTTAAAATAAACTCTTAGAAGGCTCTGGCCCACGTTCAGGAAAGCACTTAAGTACAAGCCTTAGACTGTCCATATTCAGGAAAGCACGTGCTTAAGTGCTTTCCTGAATGCAGATTATATTCCTGTCCTGGGGCCTTAAATGTGCACTAAATAATAAAATTTATTGCAATTTGACTGCACTGTTTTCTTGAAATATTTATTTAGCTGCTTCTTTATTAAGAGTAGAGTCACTTACATTTTCTATCTATTTAACAACTCATACTGCTTGCCGATTACATTCCAAGAGACAAACAATCTGTTACTGCTGTTGCAGTTAAACTCTAGTTTTTTCCACCGTTATTAAGAAACTGACTCATTTTCTTGAAAAATACCAAAATTAAATCAGTTACCCTGATCCAGGGTATGAGCTGGCCATATACCACTTGAAATAATTTTGTATGGAGTTTGAGATCTTTTGAGTTCATTCCCCTTATATATAATAAGGATATAATGTCAAACTTTATCTAAACCAACACACCTGTCTAGAGCACTCATTGAACAATGATGTTCAGTCACTGCTTCTAAAAACATTAATGCATGTGTTATTATACCAGTATAGATGTCATGAGTCAAACCAAAAAAGCCAATTTTCAGCAAAAGCAGATCCTCCCCCCCCAGCCAATGCACAGTATCTGTGTTTTACATCTCTCACAAGCTACCTCCAACACCTTCTTGCTGCAAATTTTAGATTTACCTAAGAGATAGGTGATGGTGTTGAGCAGGTGGGGAAGAGGGCATGAGCACAGCATATACACATCCATGTGAAAAACTGGGAGAAGAGTTGCGGTGTGCTCTCTCGTACTTAACCACTGCTCCTGCAGCTCCTGAAATTTGGGAAATGAGGCCAAAGCTGTCAAATCTGTCAGTACTGCCAGAGCACAATGAACTGGGAGGTGATCATCGTATTCCCCATGTTTATTTGGCCCATAGTTGTCCCACATTTCATGACTTACATCGATGGTCTGAGCCTCTTTTCCTGTGGTCCTGTGAAGCATCAGATACAGAAACCAGCTAGAGAAAGAGCCTCCGTGCCTTTCATGGGGCAAGAGCCTGCTGGTACTCCAATTACTGGGCTACTGACAATCTCCCACATGCAAAGGTAACACCTGCAAAGGCTAAGACCAACAAGGAAATTTTCCTCAAATTAAAGTAGCAGGGAGAGTTTTCACATTACATATTCTCCCTTTCCTCTGTAACACCAAGGACAGTCCACATCCCACCTGGGAACATCACCTAACAGCTGCTGCACTGCTGTGAGGACCCAAGACATCAGAGACCACCAATCTCTCCTGCTCTCAGGCACTATCTCTGCTCTCCAAGCACACACAGAAATGTCAAAGCAATGGAAAAAACAGGATATTTAAGTGTATTCACATAATCTGCAAAATACCCAAAAACAGTTTCCGAAGGCTGGAAAAAAAAATCCGTAAATTGAATTTTCCTCTGGCTATGTAGAGAAGCAAGTGAAAATATAGGTGTCCCAACTGCAACCAGCAGGTACATAATTAAAGGAACATCATACAACTACAGGCACGTAATTTGTTCAGGTGGCAAGGTTAACAAAATAAGCTCAGGGAATCAATGCAGCACAAGCAGAAAGACTTAAAAATTAAGAAAAAGCCGGTCAAGATGAATCATACGTCTCAGTCAAATAAAGGAAAGTCTGCTTACTGTAAGCTCCATTGTAATTGGTTTTCCCTCACCTTACAAAAATGTATTTAAAAAGGAAACCAGTGTTTATGGTGCAAGCTAAACCACAACCATTTTACTCATCTGTTGTTTCAGTTTTTCCTTAAGGCTTGCATTTAAAGACAACCTGGAGCAGCCTACTCTCAGCAGCTTTTAAACGCACACCGCATTTAATGAGAAAGAATAAAGAATACTGCAATCATATTTCCTAGAAGAGGACATCTCATGAAAAGCATCATTTCCTCAGACTTCCCTCTCGGGCACTGCTGGGCAGAGGGAAGGTTGGCTCTCTTGCTCCAGCAGCCACACATGGAGCTTGACAGGATGCCACCCAGCCATGCTCATGGGATCTCATGCACAAAAAGGCTTTTAGGATGGAGAGCTGTTATCTCAGCTCTCTTGGTTGGTCTAATAGAGATGGTAAGCCCCTTACCTGTGAGCCTTTCCTCTTCCACCCTGCCCTGCTGTCACAGCAATGAGGTGCCATCATTAGTGTTTACGCAGGTCTGAATCATGTAAATGACAAAAGATGCAGTAAGAGGTAAAATAATCAAAAGCTACATCAGCAAGAGCTGCAGTTTCAACCAGCTGAAAATACTATTTTCAGAAAATTAGAATCTCTTAGATGTCATCCTTCACACTCACCTGTCTGCTCCTCCTGCTCCAGAGCAAGGACTCCTGCATGTACCCCTCTCTCCGGTCCAGTTCATTCATCCTGCCCCCAGTGTTTCTCCTCATCTCCATGTCCCTGAAGCCAGGCATGCATAGCCAGCCCAAGGGATTGACTGGATGTTACCTAACAATGACCAACTGCAGCATCTGCTCTGACAGTGCTGGGGTCTTCCAAGTTTTATTTGTGATTGCATCTAACATGTTAAACGGCGTTTGTTTTTTTTTTTTTTTATTTTCAGGGGTTTTCCCCAGTTGTGCTTCACATTAACTTCAGCTTCAGAAAACCAGGGCAGCTTTCACAGCCCACGTGCCTCAGAAAGCACTTGGATATTTTTTTTCTTCCCAAGTACAGCTTGGGTTTATTCAACCAGAAAAAGCAGAAGTAGCAACGCGCACCCTTCATGCCAAACATAGCAACAGGCAAATACTTCGCAACCCAGCCAAAGATGGTTTGAATTATTGGATAATTGACTTAAAACCTTGGACTGAAATCTGGGTTGGCAGATCACATGCAATTCTGCTGAGGATTCCCCTCTTCCTCTACCTTGGCTTCTTTGGATCCCAGTTAGCCTGAACACATTCATGTGCTCAGGGGAGCCCTGCCTCCAGCAGGGGACAAGGCAAAACCAATGGACAACTCTGCTACAGCTGCTCCAATGCTGACTGCATAAGACAGCAATAAGGTGAATCCCACCAGGAGGCTGTGGCAGAGCACTGGCAAGTTGTTTTTTTTATTTAGGAACAAGCTCTTGTCAGCATGAATTTCTGAAGTGACTCTTCCCTCCTTATCTTCAGGAATTGATAACGACCTCAGGCAACTTCCAGCAGGCAGGAGGGCAGAAGGGCAAGAAAACATGTGACAATGAGCCATGAATACCAGGAAGGAGAGTGAGCATCTCCATCCAGGCCATTACAGCCTGGGCTTGATACACAATCCCTAACCTCGAGCTTGGTTTTCTTTGTACTTGCTATGAGCAGGTTTCACTGTTCTTACTCCTCAGATAGCATCAGTAAAATCTATGGGACACTTTGCAGACTACAGCCTTTTCACTAGGGAACTGCTGCCTCTGAATCTGGCATAAGGCTGTGCTTTCAGTAGGAGAAACACATTAGAGAGCCATATCAAAGCCTTGAAGGTTTCTTAATAGTCCTTCATATTTTTCTGTAGCTTTGTAAAATTTTATACAAGTTTGTTAATTTAAAAGAATGTGTTTGTTTAATCGTGGTATCTCTCTCTTTCTAATTGCTGAGAGGACCTGTAGTACAAATCAAAAGTTTTCTTCCATCTCAGACTGGTATAGTCCAAAGCCAAGAATACATATGTTGCTAGCTGGAAAATAAAGTGCCCTTGATTCCTAACTTTATTTTGGATAGTCCACTTCAAGCTATTAAAAGCCAAATTCAGTAGTGAGAAAATATATATAGCCTCAGCTGTTTTGTGTGGGTTTAAAGTAGTATTTGCTTTATGAGTAAGAGATTCAATAATGCATATATTTACATAAAAATAGTTTTGACATTTAAGTTAACTTCTTGCCAAGCTGGTGCAAAAATGGAAATGTAGAAAGCAAAAGCACAGAAATAAGACCCTATGCTGTAAGTATGCTATTTACAGGTATTTTTTTTTCTTGGCAATAAGACCTGAACAGTATGTTTTATAGCACTAGACGTAGCCACTTTGAGTCAATATAGTGTTTATGGAAAGTGCCAAACTGACAGTTTGAGAACTAAACTCTCCATGCCAGCATTGAGTTGAGTAAGGATAACAGCAAGGAGAGCTTCCAGAACCTGGGCCACTGATGGACCCCAGTCATTTTCTGCAGACATGAAAAAATTCATGATAGCAGTCCAGTATACAACAAGAAGAATGCCCAATTACTTCTCGAGCCCCAAGAGGCTTCTGAAGAGGGTGACAGCACCATGTGCCACAGGAGAGCATGGAGTGCCCAAGATGGCTACGAAATGTCTGGAACTTTCAAACTGGAGCTGTTCAAAAGTCTATCTTATAATAGATTTTAATATTACAAAGCAAATGTACATTTGCAGAAGAAGATAACCTACCAGTTTTGGGGCTTCTAGGCAGCTTGCCCAGGCCCCTGGGACAGGATGAGTGGTGGCGAGCCAGGAGCTCATGGAGATCTGCTTTGCAAACTATGGAGCCCAAAGCAAATCACAGAGGAGCCAGAACTTCTGTCTCAGCTTCACAATCTCCCAGCAACACATGCACAATCAAGCTGGACAAGGATCAGGCAAATCGCATGACAAAAAGCCCTCACAGGTACCACCACAGCTTTGTCAAAAGGGAACCCTCCCATGGAGCTTGTAGATCTTGTTAACTCAGCCATCCTCAGCACATAATGTACCTAAGAGTGTGTTGCACTGGAGGTTCCCTAACAACTCCTCCAATGATGAATCATACTTGGTGATGTACGTCCTAGCTCATCCACTCTCCACTACTTTCCACCTGAACTACTGAGCTGCTTTAGCCTTTTCTTTTCTCAAAGCCAAGGAGGAAAAAGAAACCTCTTTAACCCTCAGCTAGGACAGGTGGTGCACAATATAACATCACTTAATTGCACTGTGGCTAGCCACAGGAGTCCTACTCTGCTAGATCTGGGGATGACCACGCAGCAGTCACTGAATAATTGATGCAATGGACAGAGGAGGTTGGAAGTTGTCTTTTCTACTACAGTAACCAAGACCATTCTTTACTTCTTATTTTCCCCAGAGCAATTAGTCAGCCCAGGGATGTCAAAACATATAAATGGGCCACAAGACAAATTACAGTGTAAGTGCTGCTGCTTTGCCAATGACCTGGCAGGCTTGGCTCTGAGGTTTCTAGTCGTTGGAGCCTCATGTCCCTTGTTCAGTATTACAGTACTACTAAAGACGTTTTAATAAAGATTAAATGACTGGCAAACCTACCAGCATGGATCCTTCATATATATAAAAAAATAACAACAAAGCCCAGATGACCAAACTGACGACATATTGGTGCAAAAATGAGAAATATAAAATACGTACATATACATTCATTCAGCCTTTGGTCACTGATTCAGACCCTTTTGCAAAAGTTCACAACAACTGGCTCATCAATATTTAATACTCTTACTGTCACAGCTGAATGGTCTGGCAATTAAAAAGTCATCTTCACATTCTGGTTACCCTACGGCATCACAAATAGATGAATATATATAAACAGAAACAATTAATCAGAGATGAGGATAGTCTTGATCCTTACTGCAGCCTCATATGTTACATATTTTTTCTGCCGTGATCTCACTAGCAATGCATCACTGTTTTTAACTACTCTGAGCACTGATTCTACACTGAGCAGCTGTGTTTGTTTACAGGGCTAGAAATTAGCACAGGACAAATGGACTTCATCCAACTGAAATTTTTTTTGGCATTTTCCACTACACTTCACAATATATTGGTCCTCATGGTCCAATTATGTATTTGCCACTGATGTCGGCCAAGGAGAGCTCATAAGCAAAGATGATTCTTCCTAATACTGCACGGGGATGCTTTTTATTGCTCCAAATGCAGGCTCCTTAATTACTAAGCACGATTTAGACACTTCTAGCCAGGGAAGTCCACTACTGTATTGTCCACACTTTTTTCACTAGAAACTTAAAGAATGTCATCATAATCCATCCTGCGCCTTGCACTCTGCCAGTTCAGTAAGAGCGATGAAATGCAATTATATTTTATACTAAAAGGGACCTGTCAGTGCCCTTCACACTTGTAACCAAGCTCCCAAAGCCAATTCCAAAAGACAGTAAACTAAATTCAGAGAAGTCAGCCCTAAAATCGTTTTCCACTTCAATATCCATATACTTCTTCACAGACAGTTATTTAAAAAAAAAAAAAAAAAGAGCAGCCCTATGCCCCTCCGTACTTCTTGGTTTCCTTAGAACAGAATTGGGGGATATTTTGTTTTTCCCCTATCCCATTTCAGAATGAGCAATCAAAGAGGAGTTACTTATTTCACCGGGATGTGGCAGCAAACACTCTTGCCCTAGTTCTCACACACTTGAAGGTAAATAAAAGTTTTAAAGTTTGCCCAAATTATTCAGAATATTTTTGTAAGTGACCCCTCTTTATGCTAGAACTCACATAACAGATAAACACAGCGTGCATTAAGTTGTCATTTACACACTGTTTATGTCTTCCATGCTGCTGAAAATAGCATAGTTCCATCTTCTAAACCATATTATACAGAAATTACCAAACAGCCTCCTGGGCAGCTGCTGAATCCTGGTATTCAAACAATTTCTCCATGTAAATATCCACAACTGTCTGTTAATTCACAAGTAAACCCTGATAAGGCACCACTCTGGACAGAACAAGGTTAAAAGCACTATGCAACTTCTAGAAATACACGTTTTCTTGGGCACCCAAAAAGCCCATTTCCAGGAACATTTGCAGGGAATTTTGTTTCCGAGGGACTGGCTCTCACTATTTTTAACTTTGTTCCGTGCAACAAAGTCCATATTTCTCTGATAATTTTAAATAATAGCAATGATGATGTTCTGACATCACAAGACGCATGAAGAACCCTGTCAAAGTAATATATTACACTTTGCTGTGTAATTATGTTATGCTGGAGCAGAGTGTTGGAAAACTTAGTATAATCATTAGCTGAGCACTGAATGTTTTGATTGTCAGACAGGTTGTATATGATGCAAATATATGACTCAGAAATGATTTCACATAAACATTTTGGTAACAGTAATCTGACTCATAACCTCCAACATAGAAAATAACAAGCTGCACAAAACATCTGCACGCTCCAAGCAACCCCAGCTTGTAGCAACCTTCACAAGTCTCCCAGCACAGAGAAACCAGTCCCATCTCCGAGGATCTGCAGCCAAGAGGTGCTGAAATCTACCATCCCAAAAAGAGTCAATGCAGGAGTAAAAAAGGCTGTTGTTCCCACCGAGGATCCCTGCCGAAGAGCTATGATAGTTTATGTCATTTGATAGCTGCCTGATGGGCATTCCTTGGTTTAGGTCCACATTTAACAGGGATAAGACAGGAAGAAAGCTTTGTTGTTATTCCAACCCAAAGCTTCGCCATGTCAAGTACAACACAATGTGCAATTCTTCTTCTATTTATTTTCTCATTCACTAGAAGATGGACAGCTTCTCTCACGGCCCCTTTCTGAAGACAAATGTGCAGTCTTGAGTGACAAGAAGGATTTACCGTCTGTTATTTCAGAGGAGGTTTGCCATGTTTATTCTGGAAGGTGCCATGAATTAATGAACTATCTCTTCAAGCCTCAGTGAGTTGGAGCTGCCAGCTCTCTGGCTGCCAGAAGCAACAGACTGTTTTGGGACCCCATAAAATTGTTTTTACTGAGACTAGCGATAGCTAAAGTATCAGGCAGACCCAATCCCAATAGCTCCTGAAACATAAAGAAGTCATTATACCGACTTCAGCCATTACACTGTATTTTTATTCAGAGTTTCTCAACAAAACTATCAGTTAACTCAGAAGAAAACCTACTATTAGCTTCCCTACAGTACAGACATAACCAAAAGACAGTACAACTCTGCAGCACGGACATTACCAACATCACAGACATTATCAAAGGTCAATCAAACCTTTACTAGAGTCTCCACTAGTTTCAAGTGAAAAACGTACCAGCCTATGACCTCTTCCATCTTTTTATTCAGCTCCTCATGGACACCAGCTTACACCTATGTACAAGAGCATAAAATCAGAGCCTGCCCATGCGCTCATGCTACCACCCACTGCACCCAGGTGTCTCCTGTGCCATTCAGTCAGAGACTCAAAGGGAAAAGCTGCTGTCTTCCAAAAGCCATCACTTAGGGAAAATAGTGGATATCCTATACAAACGGACGTATGCCAAATATTCACGTTCAGATAACAGCCACAGAGATTGGAGGTGTTACCAATGTCGAGCTGTTTGCAAACACAGAATCACAGAATCGCTCGGTTGGA
>NW_010187282.1:11867-40410 GCF_000695765.1 Mesitornis unicolor | reverse complement strand
AAATAAATATATATATATATATAAATATATTCAGGAATAGTAATGAAGTCAGTATGTGTAATCTCAAAACACCCCGTAAGATAACCTAGCAGCAGGAAAGCCGTCTCCTGGTCGAAGGCACTGCTGAGGACAGGTGTCCACGTACGGCTCTGGCTGTGCTGGTGGACGTGGTTGCCATCTGCACTGCCCGTCAGCGCCGCAGGAGCAGCAGAGCGGCATCCTGCAGAGCTGCCAGCGCCACGCAAAGCGCGAGCGACCTCTAAGGCTCTTCAAGCAACCAAGTTAGGCTTGCTCTAAACACCTTTACGGCTGTTTGAAATAATGCTTCTGAATAAAGAAGATGATCTGAAAAAGATAAAGAGGGTCCCTGAAATACCTTCTGCTGGCAACTGTATGGAGAATTTATGGAGGCTTTTGCAAAAGAAACATTTTACACTGCCTCAGTTTCTCAGTCACAGCTTCCTTAGCTGTTTCTCTCTGTATAACTTCGGTGTCTCTGTGTATTTTATTGTCCCTTTCTGTCCTTATCTCTGCAGTAATGCTTGGCGCTGCTGCGATGTGATTTCATCAGTTGTTCTGTAGACGTCTTTGACCTCTCCTTTCCTTTCTGTCTCGCTGTAAATACAGGATTTTGTTAGATTCAGTGGGAGAGAAAAACCCACAAAACCAATGGGGTTTTTTTGAGTGATGGCCAGATCTCAGGAGGAAGGAAACATTTGGGTTTGAACATTGAATTTCATTTTTGAGTATTTCTAAATGATTTAGAAGAAAATACATTTCATAATTAAAGATGAACGTGCTCTTTTTTTTAGGTGAGACCAACTTGAGTCATTTCACCAAGGCATAGACTTAATAGAAAAGAAAAAATTCAGGCACGTGGTTTGCCCTTGTCTATTTATGGGTCCCAAGGAAGAGAATATTTATTATAAAAAATGAAACAGTACAGTTAAATAAAATTTAGATCTAAATTCCAATGTAGGTTACTTGACTATAGTCTGGAAGATAATGGTGACCATAGATGCTTTAAACTCGGTCCTGTCCTCAACCCTGTGGTGTCTAAATGAACATTTTTTGTCTTGGAGAAAACACAGCTCTCTGAGTTCCAGTGTCTCTGCTTGCTCTGGAGGCTTCTCAGTATGCACAGGTATTTACACATGTGTTATGATCAGTAACATAGGACACGCGTGTACTTTCTGGGGCCTCCTGGCAGTGAAGTATAATGTCTGAGTTGTGATTTCACCGTGTCTAGGTAAATATGATGTACAGTATAAGAAATACAAGTGCTGTGCTGTGTCAGCCATCCCTCCGTGCTGCTGAGTACCCAGTCGCCTGCTGGAGCTGCCCCCCACTGTGCACCCGTGTTCTGTGTTGCAAGGGGTGGTCTTCAGACATCTCTTCCTTCCACTTTCCAACGTGCTTCGGAGTTTTCTCTGTTTCAGACTTCTGTATTGCTGCGTGTCGATGCATTATATGAACATTTCAGCCCCAGATCCCTACCACTATCAGTGCTGTCAATGCACTTTCCCCTTTATGTATGAAGTCACTACTGTATTTGGAGTAGCCTGTGTTTTGGGGGACAAGCGCAAACTGTCCATGCCATTTTTAGTGTAAATCCTTTCTTGCATTGAAGGGCTTTGCTGCCTTTTGAAAGCCAAGCAAACTGCTTTGGCTTGGTCTCTGCTAAAGGCTTGTCCCTGTGTCAGATCCCATGGGTGGAAAGCGACTCCCCTGAACTCTCACATGTGTTGTCCCAAGTTCTGTCATCTGCCTTGGTTCACAGAAGGGCTACTCCTCAAACAGCTCATAGCCTGCAACTGATATTTCATAAGGGAAAGCGTTTACCTCCCACTGGAAGCTGACTGGGAGCTGCTGGAGTCGCTGAGAGGTTTGACATGTTATTGTTTGAATCACGAAGAATAACATAGACACACTTCATAATAGCTGGGACCTGTCTGTTCCAGTGTCACGAAGCACTAGGTGCTGAAAATTAAATGAAGTGAGGTAATAATAACTACAGCATGCCTTTATGTGGGAGAGATGGATAGTGTTTCTTAGAAGCTGAAGGTGAAATGAAATTTTGATGAGTTAACCAAGAGCCAGAAGCTGCGCAGCAGCTGTAATTATATACCCAAAGTGAAAGGTGAGTCAGCCTCTTTGCCTGCGTGGTGGCAGGATTGATACGTTCAGAAAAGCCTTGCTTTGGTATTGAGGAAGTTGTGCTTGGGCCTGAGGTTTCCATCCGAGACGTGGCTTAGTGGCACATGTGCACTGCTGGGAGCAGTTGTACCAGCCCTGGGGGACCGAGACGTAACACCGAGTGCTGTTAGCACAGCAGCATCCTGATTTCCTTTGCTTGGCATTGTGAAGATGTAGGGCTTTCCGTTCCTGAATTACCCTGTAGGTGCTGATACTCTTTGGGCAAGGACTTAGCCTAAACTGTGTGAGGAGAGGGCTCCTCAGAGTGTGGGATCGCTTCCTCCTGCTCTCTTGCAGACACCTTTGCAGTCCTCCAAGTTGAACTCCTCAATAAAGTGATGAACTCACAATGAAGTGTGGTGTCATGTTAGTGTGAATAAGCGTGAATGACTTTACATTGCTGGTCGCAGCCAAAACCTACAGTTCTGTAAGCGTTCCAAGTGATGTCATGTATTATTTGGCAGAAATATGTAACCACTTAGCTTATTGCAGTTCTTTGTGCTGCTGAGGGCAGTGTATGGGCAGGTGTTACACCCTAATGCTTGCAAGTTTTGGTTTGGCTTTTTCGTGTGTCTGTGTAAATATTAATTAGTTAATTAATATAACAAAAAGGAAAAAAAACCACCTAAGTGGTGGTGTTAAGTGCAACCACACATTCTTAATGCTGTCCCCTTAAATTATCACAGAATCACAGAATGGCTCGGTTGGAAAAGCCCTCTGAGATCATCACGTCCAACCGCTCCTGTCTACCCCCTAAACCATATCCCTAAGTACCTCATCTACCCGCTCTTTAAACACATCCAGGGATGGTGACTCCACCACCTCCCTGGGCAGCCTGTTCCAGCTTCTGACGACCCTCTCAGGAAAGAACTTCCTCCTTATCTCTAACCTGAACCTCCCTTGGCACAGCTTGGTGCCGTTTCCCCTTGTTCTATCCCCCATCACCTGGGAGAAGAGCCCAGCACCCACCTCTCTCCAAGCTCCCTTGAGGCAGTTGTAGGTGGTGCTGAGGTCTCCCCTCAGCCTTCTCTTCTCCAGGCTAAACAAGCCCAGTTCCCTCAGCCGCTCCTCATCAGGCTTGTTCTCCAGAGCCCTCCCCATCCTTGTGGCTCTTCTCTGAACACGCTCCAGAATCTCAACATCCTTCTTCTAGTGAGGGGCCCAGAACTGAACACAGCACTCGAGGTGCGGCCTCACCAGTGCCAAGTACAGGGGGATGATCACCTCCCTGGCCCTGCTGGTCACACTGTTTTGAATACAGGCCAAGATGCCGTTGGCTTTTCTGGCCACGTGGGCACAGTGCTGGCTCATGTGAAGCCGACTGTCGACCAACACAAATTGAAATATTCTTAAGTTGAAGTTTCATACAAAGCACGTGTGTTTTTATATCGATTTAAGGAACCATATTGTTTCCTTTTTGCTTTCATTGCACAGATAACCTGTCACTTTGGCTGAGTTTTTTGCAGTTACCAGAAGTCTGATGAAGTTCATTCCAGTGGCTGCGTGGCAGTACCTGTGCAAAAAAAGAGGAAGTAGAGCATGAGATGCTTTATTATAAGATTTATATGATTTATGTGATTTATATACATAACAAAGACACGTATGCATCTTCTACTGATACTGCCAAAAGCTACCAACAGTTCTTGCAACTTCATACCAAATATAACTTGTGCTTTATGATCCATTTTTCAGAAATCATTGCTTACATGTATGTGTCTATATACATAAGTCTCATTACAGTAAATTCAATGACTATTTTACGATGAAAACTGGCAGGAATTACTACTAAATATTGCCTATAAGCATTCTTTTCATAACATAAGGACAAATCATCTTTCAAAAGCAAAATTTAAGTGGAAAAATCTACTTATTTGTTAATACACCATAGGTGGTACAGCTTGTGATTGTTCCTGAAGAAATAATTCATAGAAATGCAGATATAAGTGGGCGTTTTCTATTTCACTGCAATTTTAATTGATCTTATTTTATTTTATTCTATTTACAGGATTAGCTGGCACTGCTGCAGACCTAGAAAAAAGAAAGCTTATTTTTGGAAAAAATTTTATACCTCCAAAGAAGCCAAAAACATTCTTACAGCTAGTCTGGGAAGCGTTGCAGGATGTGACTCTTATAATCTTGGAAATTGCAGCCATCATATCTTTGGGGCTTTCGTTTTACCAGCCGCCTGGAGAAGGGAATGAAGGTAAAAACGTTTTACGGAAATAATTTGTTTAAATTGAAGTAAAACCAATCTTGTATCTCAAATTAATGCCATCCTCTCCCTCCAGAAGGTCACTGAGGGGAAATTTCCATGTGGTTTGTTCCTGTTGCCGTTACATATTACTGACATATCTTTGTATGCTTGACATTTCTTTATGCAGATAGCTGAACCTCATGACATGTGCTAAATGAGTTAAAGAATAATAATGATGTGTCTTATAACAGAGTACTTTTGTTTCTGTTTTCACCTTTGAGCTTCTGTTTCGTTTTTTATTCCTCTCAGACTGTTATTATTTTATAGAGGAGAAGGATGTCATTGCACACAGAATCGCACACAGAATCACACAGAATCGCTCAGTTGGAAAAGCCCTCTGAGATCATCACGTCCAACCGTTCCTGTCTACCCCCTAAACCATATCCCTAAGTACCTCATCTACCCGCTCTTTAAACACATCCAGGGATGGTGACTCCACCACCTCCCTGGGCAGCCTGTGCCAGCTTCTGACGACCCTCTCAGGAAAGAACTTCCTCCTTATCTCTAACCTGAACCTCCCTTGGCACAGCTTGGTGCCGTTTCCCCTTGTTCTATCCCCCATCACCTGGGAGAAGAGCCCAGCACCCACCTCTCTCCAAGCTCCCTTGAGGCAGTTGTAGGTGGTGCTGAGGTCTCCCCTCAGCCTTCTCTTCTTCAGGCTGAACAAGCCCAGTTCCCTCAGCCGCTCCTCATCAGGCTTGTTCTCCTTTTATTGCTATTTATTGCTTATCTAAATAATGTATCCTACAGACATGAATATGGACAGGTCTTCCACTAGTTTATACCAGCTGAAGTGGAATTCACTGGTTTTAGTATTTGTAGTGATGGAGCTAAGGCTAATGAGCCTGGCTCAAAAGGGAATATTAGATGCTAGGTCGTGTTACTTATAAAATATGTACTGCAGAATCCTTCTGCGATAGCTGTAGAAAGTTTAACACCCTGTCCTCTCCTTCCCCCCCCCCCCCCCCCCCCCCATTTGGAAAGTACTCTTGAATTCACATGCTGAAAATATTAATTCCTCTACATAAATGCAAGATTTCCATTTCTGGCAGCTGCTCCAGATTCTGCACAGCACCACCACCACCCCCCGCTCCCTCATAGACTCATAACGCTGGATAAAACATGCTGTGCGGAGTGACGTGAATAGCTTGGCAAGTGTATGAAGAATGTCTTCCTCTAAATATAGCCCTGAAATGCTTTTTGCATTTGCTTCAGTTGCATTTGGCTACTTTCCTTGAAGACCCTTCCTTCTTCCTTTTCCATTCACCAGCAGAATAGGCACGTAGCAATGCGTAGCTCTTCTAGCATATTTATGATGCTTTAATCCTTTGTGTAGGATCCTGAATCTTCTACTGCTTTCTCACTGAATTTCAAATACATGACTATTATTTCAGCAGGTGTCTGATTTAGGCACGAAAAGATAAAGGAATTATTCCTTTTAGCTGCAGTAAATGTTATTTATTTTTATTGCTCCATATAACTGGACATAGTAGTATACCCTGGGGACATTGTAAGCCATGAATGATGCTTTACAGAATTAGGATTCGGTTCTGCAAGCTTTTTTCTTGGGCATAAATCTGCAGACTGCCCTCTGGTTTTGTAAATTTATTTGGTGAGAAAGGGATTTTGAAAATAGACTTGTTACAGGTCTTTGGAAGAGGGGAGTTGTGTCATCAGTGAGGTTTTAAAAACTTTTCTTCTTGCTGTTTTGATACTGCATTTAAAATGTTTCTTCTCCCATGGGGAGGTACGACACGTGTGGGGTTCTGAGACAGCCTGAAAAGCTCAGCAGCACAGCCTGGGAAAAACCACTTGTGTTTTCCCACAGCAAGGAGTTCTATCAGATGGTCGCTGTTTCCCTGACGTTTTTGGGATTGTTTTCCTGGAAGGTTTGGCCACGTTTTACACAGGGAGAATAAATCAAGTCAGTGAATGTCTTTTAATCCAACTTTTTTTACACATTGTAAAGGTCCTTTAATTTTTTTTTTAAGTCTGTTTTTGAGCAGCTTTATAAACGTTGGAGATTCTCTTTTCATTTTAGAATTAATATATTCTAAACTTCTGCTAAGGATACCTATAATTTATTGGGAGATGGCCTTTTTAAAGAGTCATCAACACTGAAAACCTGACATATTAAGCTTGACTTTACCATTGGTGTCAGTGGGATGTAGCCATACTTGAAATTTGTTTGATGGTTTCGCATCACCTTTGGTAATCAATTATGAAATAAAATTCTATGTAGGCTAACGCTGAGTGAAGTTCAAATGATTTTTTAATGAAGAAATGAAATATGCTGTTTTGCCTACACTTATGCCAATTTTTTGAACAATTTAAGCTATTTCTTAGCTTGGACGTGGACCTGGATTCAGACCAAACATGAGCCTATCTGAGGAGACTGTGGGTCTCCAAAAGGGCAGCAGTTGGTATGCGTTCTGTCATGGGAGCTGTCTGCTTACCTGAATCTCGTATACTTTATTCATAGCTTTAAATTGGTCCATCTGCACATTGCTGTAGTAACAGAGAATATGGTAAAACCCCCATGTAATCTGTAGCCTCCTCACAGCAGTCTGCGTTGTGCCTGAGCTTGTTTTCCTGACGTGAGAGAGTAATATTGCCTGTAACAGGCAATCCCTGCCCAGGGCTGGGGTAGGTGACAAATGCTCCTTTGGGAAGCGTGAAAACCTGTATTTCCATTTTCTGACTTTTCCCAGAATGATAATTATTCATTAAAATGTACGCTTGTTTGCAGGTTTTATGGTTTTTTTCCCTTGAAAATAATATATTTTCATCTGAAAAGACAGTCCAATGCTAGGAAAGGAGCGGACATTACTGACTAACAGCTCATGAACTTGCCCTGCTCCTCCACAGCCAGACGGTTTCTGGATGAACGCAGTGGTTGTACCATTTTGTTTGTTTTTATCTGTCCCTAAAAATTGTCGCTATTTGCTTTTCCTGATTGGTGGCAAAGTGAAATGCAGTGCTTGTGACGTTCAGGTTGGTCTATGGCTCAACAAAGTGTTCCCTGTGTGTAACAGGACGCTACTTTTTGGTGGATGGTTGCTTTATAGCATATAAGGCAGCCTCCTCTTTTGAATCCTATTCTTTTTCTTTTGTTTTTCAAAATGAAGTGCATTTTCATTCGGAAAATATACCAAGACTGGTAGCCTTCCCACTCCGCTCTGCCCAGTCATCGCTGCTAATTACCTGAACTCACCAACTTACTGTCGCTCACAAGGATCTTCCAGAGTTACTAATTGTAACTATGAATGTAAAAGACTTAAAGATTTCACCTTTTTCCTTTTATTTTTTTTTTCTTTATGAGCAGATAGGTGTGAGATTTGGGACTACACTTGAAGTATTTGTCTCTGTATATCAGCGTATTGTGGAAACATTTTAGTGTACAGTTTGTAAAGGCAGTATATGAATAGAGAGAGCTGCTCCATGAGATCAACTGCCTGGACTGTGTCTCAAACCATCACGTTGCTTGTGGAAATGAAACAACCTTTGGGAAAGAGAGCTTAGACTCAGTCAGAAATGGCAGCCCTTCCCTTGGGCGCTCCTAGATCTCTGCCTTGCTTTGGCTGTAGATCTGAAGCAATCTCGCTTTGGTCTCTTTCCCCTCAGATTGCTGCTGAAACAGTCAGTTCTTCTCGCAGGAATGACTCAGTTGCAATGTGTGATTCTTCTGTGCCTTTCCAAATCCATCTTCACACAGTTTGTCCTGCAATCCTGAGCACATCGGCAGCGTTGCCGAGCTTCGGTGCATCCCCCATATACACCATACTGCTTAAAAAATTTCAGCCTGCTGCTAACACCCTCGCTAGCGATTTCTGAGCCTTGAATCCTCTCCCTTGTTGCTGTCTTTTGGGCCTTACCCGCCATGTGAAGCCGCAGGCCTGATGTCTGTTTTCAAATGTACAATTCTTTGCAGCTTCGGGGGGCAAAAAGGGAAAAGTTGTTTTGGTTGAGGTAGCTTCTATTCAAATTTCCAAGGCAAAAGTCTATACTGCAAACAAAGTTAAATGATGGGTTACATTGCTTAGTACTGCTCAGCAGACGTATGGCTGGATTAGCCTTCCTCTTACTCATGCAACAAGTTAATGAAGAGGAAAAAATACCCTGCTGGGCATGGTTCCCTGAAATTCGGTCCTCCCAAGGCACTTAAATTAAGCTGTAAGTGGTGGTGATGTGCTGCTGCTTGAGGCTGTGGCTCTGGTGCCTGCTGACCTCTCATGACTTTGTGTCCTTATGAAGGACTGTATTTCCTGGGGTTCCTCACTTAGTTCTTTCCTTATCATTCCTATAATGTGCCACATTGCTTGGCCAATGGGGACATAGTTGGATATTTAAGTCCGAAAGAGGACCCCTATAGTAGGTGAGAAGATAAAGCTGATCCACAGCTCCCGTGTCTTTCTGTGCTAAGCCTCCATGTTGAGGTAGAACTCACTTGTACTCAGGTACTCAACTGTTTGGTGCCTATATAGCAAATGCTATGCTCAACCTGAATAAGTACCTGTGTATGGCTTGAATGGAGTCACAGTCAGACATGGAAATGCAAGAGCCAACGTGCTCCTCAGCCCTGGATTTGCCAGAGAGTTTTTAAGTTCTTCACTGCAGAAGCAAAGGCAGCCATGTGATGTTTGGACAAAAACCTCTGTAAAAATCAGTCTCAGGTAGAAACAGAAAAACCCCAGACAACCAACCAAGTCCTCAGCTTGTCTGGATCTGTTGCTTGGAATCTGAAATGCTTTGCTGTTCTCATCTTCTCTCACGTTACTGCCTATGAAGATATGACTCAAAATATGTCTCTTGACATTTTCTCAGATTGACCAAGTCACAGTGAGGAAGATTTGGACCAGCCACTAACTAGTGCAGGTATCTGTGGAAGAAAGTGGAAAAAACCTAAAGATTTCATGTACCTATTAAAAAAGCCCATACACACACGCACACACACATATGTAAAGAATATAAAGCAGCTGACAACAAAGTTCTCTTAGCAGCAAAAGTGCTGAATTTAGTACCACCTAGCATTGATTTCCAGTGTGTAGTCTGGACTGGTGTACATTTTAAAAGAAATACTTCAGTGATTTGGGTCAGTCCAGTCCTCCTCCTTGCAAGTTCCCTACCATTGATGCAAATTCTGCTGGAACAGAGCAACTGCAATAACCCATGCATAATCTTTGTGGTTTAGGCCCAGTGGGCAACTGAGCACCATGATGCCCTCAAAAGGGGCTAGACGAAATAAGGATTGGATGAGCTTTCCTCACCACTTAACGGTCATGGGCAAAAGACAGACTCCTCATAGAAGGGAAAAAACCCAAACCATTTTAATTTGTTACCAATAACATCAGAGTAGGAGCAGTGAGAGATACAACCAGATCTTCCCCCACCCCTCCCTCTCTTCTCCCAGGGCTCAGCTTTGTTTCTTTACCTCCCCACCTTTGCCGAGCGGCACAGGGGGATGGCAATGGGGGTTGCAGTCGGTTCATCCCATGCGGTCTCTGCTGCTCATTCCTCCGCAGGGGTAGGGAGGACTCCTCCCAGTCTCCCTCTGCTTCCACGTGGGGGAGTGTGTATTTGCATATATGAACACCTGAATTTTCCCTTCCAGCTTTTCACCTTTTCTGTAAATTGTGGGGTTGTTATTTTACCCAAGGATAATTTCTCGTAGCCATGCATTGCCTCAGGTTCATGTGCAGCATTTATCTTCTGCTACTGTATGCATTTCTCTCTGTGTATAGAGAATGTTTCTCTCCATTGAAAGATGCCACTAGGTCTCAGCCTACCATGCTGAATCAGCAGATATTGGTCCCCATCACACAGTCTAGCATCATGTTAAGAATAAGGAACAGTGGAGAGGGGGGAAAAAAAACCCAAGCAAAACTACCCTAAAAAGCTTGGCACCATCACGAGAAATAGTGGTTCACAGCTAAATTGCCCTGTGGACAACTCGTAGAGGTTAATTTCTGCCACTTATTGGCACGTAAGACATGCGTGCTTCCTTCCTGTTGGGAAGGAAAGCAGCACACCATGTTCCAACTTCCCCACGAGGACGATTGGTGGGGTTAGGGGGAGAGCTACCCTGGCTCTGCAACTCTGGCACAGTGGGGCAGGAAGGAAGAAGACCCTTTCTGTGTTGCTGTGTGTGTCGGAACAGCTTGACCTTAGATTTGGCACAATCCTTTTCTCTCCCCCAGTTTTTAATAAATCATTTTCTTTCTTCTGTTTCTTTACCGATAGTAGTAACGCAGCTACATTCATTGTAGTCTTCTCAGGTACCTGATGTTCAGAATCTCTCACTTGTTCATTAACAGCTTTCTTCCTCCTCTTTTCTTTTCAAGAGTTGTTGCCCAGATCATAAACTTCTTATATTCTCTTTCCAAGAAGTAATATTCTAGTGGATTGATCTGTTTTTCTCTGGAAAGTCTAGAAATCTTAGATTATTTTTTTTCCCGATGAAATAAGCCTATTCTGAAATTGCATAAATATGCAAATTGCTGCTGGGGAAAACCTTGAAATAGATTCTTGTGTACGCAAACACATACTGGCGTGGGAGAAACACACGGGCGTCATTTGGGCAGGAAGCAAACATTGGACATGAAATGAATAGCAGGAGTAGCTCTGCAGGAGCACTACCACCTCATCTGGCGTTGGAAATGGCGCTCGCTCTTATTCAATTCTGTGGTCGAGTACAGTCAGTTCCTGCCAAATACAAGCATATTGTTTTTATTGTTCTTATCTCTATTAATATTGGTCATTTGTATTACTTTAACGCTCGAAATGAGCACTGGCAAATCGAAGTATGGCTGAAGATTTCATTTAAATAAGAAATAATCATGTGGCCCCTTTGCTTAAATGACCCTAGGGGATAAGCAGTAGTTTCAGAAACGTTAAAGAAAGTAGAAGCCCTAATTATTGAGGAACTTTAACCAAATTTAATTTAATTAATTAATAGCAACCTCAGATAAATATGAAAATCTTGAGCCATCCTCTGGGGAGTTCAGTTCATTTAGTTCCTAGTGAGACACAGCAAGTATAATTGAATGTAAACGAAACATTCCAGTGCAGCAGTTAGCAGTTTTTACCTTGGCTTTACACATACAGTCCACATCTGGGATTTCACCCGATGTTTTTCTTAGCATTTAAATCCAGCAGGGCTCTTCACATGGTTAATGAAGCACATTAATTTTTTAAGTCCTTTGCCAGACTTTCACATACCAAGAGTCTTGCAGGCCCAACTCAGGATCCTAGGACACAAAGATTTCCACAGGGAAGTGTTGCGTATGTCCCTCTGTCTCTCAAAAAATGTCACCCTGGGTTTTGTTAATATGCATTTAATATATTTGATTAATGAGTGAAAGAGTCAGAAATGAGGCAGCTGAACAGAAGTAATTCTCTATTCTTTGGGGCAGGTTTTTGTTTTAACGGACACAAACTGGAACACAGGAGGTTCCACTTCAATTGGAGAAGAAACTTCTTCTCAGTGAGGGTGACAGAGCCCTGGCCCAGGCTGCCCAGAGAGGTTGTGGAGTCTCCTTCTCTGCAGACATTCAAAACCCGCCTGGACGCCTTCCTGTGTAACCTCATCTGGGTGTTCCTGCTCCGGCAGGGGGATTGGACTGGATGAGCTTCTGAGGTCCCTTCCAATCCCTAATGCTCTGGGATTCTGGGATTCTGGGATCTTAATCTTTTTTTATAAAAACATTTTGCAGGTGAGAACATAGGTTGCATTCAAAAAACATGAAGGTAGGCAGCGTAAAAAGGCCAACAGTAATGTTATTTTACAAATCTCCTAAAACCATAGAATACAATGAAATAACTGTCTTTTGCCAGCCCTCCCCAGTTATGAAGCCAACATGAAGTGAAAAGCTGCTTCCACAACTTATATGTGCACTTTAGACTTAAAAAATGTCAGCAAGTCATAGTGTCGGCACTTTGGAAATGCATCATCTCTGTAAACCCTTTCCAGAATGCAAAATGTAGAAAATGTGAAGCTTTTTAAACATCAAATTAGTTCAATTTCATTCATTTTAATACTTTGCAGTGATTTGAATCTTAACTTTCCCCCCTCTTTCGTGAGTTGATGCCAGTGAGAAAGCAAATGAGCTCAGCATTCCTGAACAAATACTTAAAATATCTTCAGGATTTTGGTGCAGATTCTGAAAACAGCAATAATTAGCAAACCTCCTGAAATCTCTTGTATAGCTTCAAGGGTCAGGGGAGCAGCTGAATTGCCGTGTAATCCTCACTGTCACCTCATCACCCGTTGGCACGGCAGGGAAATCTCGCTGCTGTTTCCCAGTTCTTTATCTGTACTATGTGCAGGCTGTAAGCACTGGTTTTAATTTTGCAGGGCTCTTAACCATTTATATAGTCCAACATCATCATACACCAAACCAGGTACTTCTTCAGAGGGTTTTAGTTCTCACTTAATTTCATTTTAGCCCTTAGTTAGAACAGATTTGGACTTCCACATACACACCCATTTGTCTCGGAGCGCTCTCAGATGACTTTGTTTAGACTATAAAAACCTAAAATATTTGTACTATTCTGTAAGTCTATATAGAGTGTGTTATATGATGTTCTTCAGGCACTGAGGAATACTAAAGCAATGGAAAACAGGTCGTATGTAAGAGGGTATAAGGCCTTAAAAGCTGCTATGTTCTAATGGGAATCCTTTGTCATCTTTGCTGCTGAATAAATAACACTGACCCAGGTGTCACTGCACAAGAGGGTTTTATTGTGCTGTCCAAGGAGGAACATTCACAAGAGAAGCTGAGACGATGGAAGTGCAGCTATGAGGAAATAGCTTTTATATAAAATAGATTAATCTCGAAGTATAGATTAATTTCAGAGTTATCGAAATGCAGCTTTTGAGGAGTGTTGTTGCACACACTCAAATACTTCTGTCATTCTTCATTGAACTTGAACCATGAGATTCCCAAAGGACTTTTTAAACTGATCTGAACAGTCTGTCAGTACAAGGGATGAAGCAGTTGGCATCCTGGAAAACAGGACAAACAGAGATATTTGCACTCTTAAAAACAGCTTGTTCTGCCAGAACCCCACCATTTAACCTCCTTCTTCCCAAAGCTAGGAGATGAGGTGAGCAGCATGTGTCTTCTAGTGACGTGAACCCAGTCTGCTTTGACAAATAAACTAGTCCCGTTGAGAATTTGCTTAAGAAAGTATCTTACTTGTGAACTGCTGCCCTAAATCAGACTTCAGTGCCAGGTCTAGATATCCAGGAGCAGGGAACAGAACAGGTTGGAGTGCTCAGCTGTGACACGTGTGTCCAAATTCTCATGCATGCAAGTTATCTCGCTGTCTTCCAAAACTTGTAAAAGGCTGTTTTCATGAGGAGAATCCCGGAATCCCAGAATGTGAAGAGTTGGAAGGGCCCTGGAAAGCTCCCCCAGTGCAACCCCTGCCAGAGCAGGATCACCAGAGCAGTCACACAGGAACACGGCCAGGGCTTTGGGTGTCTCCACACAAGGAGACTCCACAACCTCTCTGGGCAGCCTGGGCCATGCTCCATAACCCTCACACTGACAAACTTTGGCCTCATCTTCAGCTTGAACCTCCTGTGCTCCAGCTTGGGACCATTGCCCCTTGTCCTGGCATTGGCCATCCCAGAGCAGAGCCTGGCTCCTTCCTCCTGACACTGCCCTTTCCCAATGGATCCCCAGGAATGAGGGCACCCCTCAGTGTCCTCTGCTCCAAGCTCAAGAGCCCCAGCTCCCTCAGCCGCTCCTCAGCAGGAGATGCTCCACTCCCTGCAGCATCTCTGTGGCCCTGCTGGACTCTTTTAAAAAAATGGAAATTTTTTTCAGGAAATGGTGCAAGTTTGAGTTGGCTTTTCCTGGATACATTATTTCATTTCTGGCACATTTTTTGCTTTCACGTTGTTCTCTTGGTTCAGAAGATGGGACTAATTTGGGTTTAGGGCTCCAAACTAGATGGATTGTGCTAGGAGAGTACTACACCTGGCTATGCTGGCATGTTTGTGCAGATTCAGGCTGGCTGGTTCTGTGGATTTTGGGAGATGGCATCGTTGTGGTTGGCTGTGTGGGTCTGTATCGAGGTGCTGTGCAGCCTGCAGATAGGGACCTTTAGGGAGATGGCTCAGATGTCATCTGAGCATCATCCCCTGTGGCCAGCCAACATTGGGAGGACCATGACTGGGCAGAGCCAACCAGCCTTGCTGGCCTTGTGCTCATCCTGGGCAGAGCAGCAGCGCTGGGTTTACACGAAGCTCCCCAGCACTCCCCGTATGAGGAGCACAGTGCTGGGCAAGCACTGGGTGCTGAAATCAGAGCACGCTCCAGTCTCTGGTTAGTCCAGAGCCTGATGGCAGCATCCAAGGACAAACAAGGAGAGGAAGAGTATGAGAAAAACCACTCGAGGGGATCTTGGAGGGCGTTTAGTCTGTCCCCATACTCTAAAGCACTGTCAACAGTACTTAACCCACTCTTGACAGAAGTTTATCAAACTTACTTTTAAAAGGTTCCACCGATGGAAATTCTGTGTCTTTCCCAGATAATTTGTCTAAGTGTCCATGCAGTGAGACACTTAATCCGGGTGTACGACCTAAATGTAAGACTTTATACACAAGGGTGCCTTGTTATATATTACATGGATGTGAAGACCAATTTGTCCTATTAGTTTCCAGCCATATTTTGTCTACTTGAAGGCAGTTTGATTCTAAATACCAGTGTATCGCTATTTGTGGGAACTTACCCAGGAAGTTGGACAAAGAGAACCAAAATATTATCTTAAAATTATTTTCCTGGTATTAAAAATGGGAAAAAACCCAAGAAAATTCCCCAAAATCTCTGAAAACTTCTTTACTTTCAAAAGTTAACATTAATACCTTATAAAATAAAAGGTATGAAATACAGGAGTACTGAGTGTTTTCTTATTTGATTGTGAATTAAACAATCAGTTCTAATTTAACTGCTTTAAAATCTCCCCTGTTTTTCAAGTTTTCAAAATCACCTGTTTATTATGTGCCATTTTTTTAATTCGGATTATTTTTGGACCAGGTTATAGGTTTGGTTTACAGTTTGAAAGGAGGGTGCTGTTTGCCAACGGCAAACATGAGGTGGAAGAAACGATGTGAGAACCCAAAGTCTACACGTGCTTCTGGTTCGTGTCTGTTGGTGGGCTTGAATTAGGATGGGAAATTAATTACTGGGAAATTGTTTAAGCACAGATGAACGAAACAGAATAGATGCACCTTTTTGAACACTAAAATTGTGATGATGGGGCAGCTGTATAGCACTTTGCTACCTTTTTTTTTCCTTTCCTGGAGAACCCAGTAACAATAAAAGAGGCCTTGGAGACAGAATACCGAGAACTCAGCATGAAGTCTATACACACACATGTGTAATCAGGCGTTGGACTGGAACCTTGGGAAAAGAATCTCAACTTCATATCTGCGTAGATGCACTTGAGGGGTCATTTTACAGCTTAAATCAGAGAGCAGAGCAAAGCCCCACCCTGCTGAACTCCACCTTCAGGAATAAAGCCCAGCCAAGGGAGTATTTGGTATTACAGTCCCCATCTGTTCCATCTAATGCAGTAGAGATGATACAAGATGTAATGCACTGCATCAGACTACTTTTTAACCATGTATCTGTGCACATAGACATGTGTGTTAATATATATACATGTATTTTCATGTGTGTATCTATACATATATATGTATCCTATCAGAGACTTGAAGCAGTTGACTGCAATTTATTTCTGTTACTGCATAAGGAGTTCTGCCTTTTCTCTCTGGGATACGCTGCTCATCTTATTTCAGTTCAGTGTGCATAAACTTAGAGCCTTTAAAACTAGATGAGTTGAAACCCTCAATAATATGTGGAATATATAGAATGCATGTTCTAAATGGAGGCTATCCTAATTACGTGCAGCTTTAGCTTGCTTTGGATGTATCTACATTAACATTTTAGTCTGCAGAGTACGCTGCAGAAATTCTGTCTCTGGTTTCTCTCCAGTTAATTTGCGTTGGTTCCCATTGCAGGGTGCACAAACTGGATGTGCATTCAGATGGGATTATATCTCATCCTCTGGGATGAAACTAAGCTGAAAAGTACAGTCTAGAAACACGTCTCCTTAAGAGATTTGCACTGTAAAACTGCTTTTCTAGGGCCACGCCATTGGCTATCATTGATAGAACTTTTTAATGCCTTCTGGTGCAAGACATTATGTTGTAATGTTTAACCTTCTATGGCCATGATTTTTTCACCTCTTAAAGCTTTCTAGCACGAAGTGATGAAGATGAGAAATTTAATGAAAGGAATAAAGACTGCAGTTTATGACCTGGTTTTGTGGCTCAGGTGTATAAATCTTCCGTATCTTTTTCAACCTGGTTTTCCTCTTCTCATGAGTCTGACTAATGAGGGAGAGAGTAACAGCATCAAAAGAGGCTGAGGTGTCTCAAGACCTGGCTCTAGAGCCCGTCGCCGTAGCCCAAGCTTGAAGGAGCACTGGCTTAATTTTCTGGCATTGCAGTATCCTACCTCTGTGAGGTTGCTTAAGCCACTCAGTTGCAAATTTTCATAATCAGTGGCTTTCCAGCTGTGGTCTGTGGACCTCTGAGAATCAATGAATTACTTTAAAGGGGCCTATTAAAATCAGTGGCCTATTCTTAGTAACTTCTCTCTGCAGGGCTTGTAGGTTGGAAGAAGTTGATAATTACTCTTTAAATGGTCTAGAATGCATGCAGGGTATCAATCAGCAATCATAGCTTCATCCTGTGCGCCAGATCCGTTATTTTTAGAAGCTCCAATGAAACGCCTGTCGAGATTTCCAGGCAAAGGCAACTTTTTCCAATGTTACATTGCGAATTTTCGGTAGTCTTTCTGTTAAATGTGGTCTTTCTCTAAAACCATCTCGGACAGAGCATCTTGTTTAGAAGCAGAAAAAAATGGAAAAAGGAAAAATGGAATATTTTGGAAGCAAGCACTATCATTTTGGTTTCTATTAGAATGATTACAAAATGGGACGGTACAAGCATCCCTCACTCAGGCAGATGCCATCCTAAAGCCTTGTTCAGTGATTTGCTCTTCTGATCATTTGCTTTGTTTATAAGGGTTTAGTAGACAGCGCTTGATCTGATTATGTGTATTATGAAAGATTTGTTGCTCCGTGTTCACGTTAAATGTTCTTTGGGGGTCTAAATTCCTTTGATGATAGCCAGCTTGCTGTTAAGCGTTTATTTGTTTTCATGGGCTTCTGTGTTTGCTGGTGCTTCCAGTGGTCTGAGTGGGAAATGGTGGCTGAGAAAGGGCTCAAATGCTCCTCTCCATCTGGCTGTATTTGGGGAGGACTGGAAATCGTCAGGGGTTGCTACCTGAGAAATAGGAGCACTCTTCCTGTGTTTAGAAACTAACTTAAGTAACTGCAGCTTCACCTTTCCAACACGTTTGTATGGAGTGCCTGGATAGCTGGAGGTCCCAGTGTGCTGTATTTTCTTGAACTGATAATATTTCTTTTTTCTTCAGCCATCAGTTCAGACCCTAAATGGGCCATTTGTGTTTAATAAAGCTTTTCTAAGGTGACTTTACCCACATAGCTGCAGTGTTCCCTATTGCAGGGGTTTTAAATAGCAAGTTTAGAATTCTAAATCCAACTTAATTAAAGCTCTCCAAGTGACAGAATGTCAACATATGGACAGCCACTTCACTGCTAATATCAAGCTAACAGAAATTCTCATTTCTTCCTATCACCTGTATTCACAATGTTGTGTTTGCTTTGGCATAGTAGCCTGTTCCAAGTATGGTGTTCCAATACGTGATCATGAAATAAGGCATTCTTTCCCCTCCCTGTCTGACTCTGAATCAGCCAGTGCCATCTATATTAGTGTTCCAGTTAAGTGATTCAGTTCTCTGGGATCATAGTCTCTCCTGCATTGTTAATTCGATTTAGTACCTATATCTATCAAACTGAGTTTGTCTTTTGTATTCAGTTTTGCTTTAGCTCTGACGTTTAAATGATATCATCCGAAGGGAATCTCTTCTATGTGCTCTGTGTTCTTCGTTGCTGTAAATTCGCTTGCTCTGTTGTCGATGCAGTCTAAACTGAAGCACTTTTCTGATATAGCCAAATCAGTTGAGTTATCCTCAGAAACCCTAACTGGAGGTATCAAGGCACACCACTAAACAGAATTTTTCATCAAAGTATTTATAGGTGTTTCTGTTCTGTGTTGGAACTGAACCAAGGTCTTTCAGCTTTTTTCCATGAAAAACCCTGAGAAAAGAACCTAAACTGAGTGAATGAGCAAGAACGTTTAAGGTTAGGACCCTGTACACCTGGTCTGGGTTCTTGGGACAGTGATTTCTATGTGGAGAATTTGGTAACTCCATTTTTAACATCCAGTCCTGGGCGAATACAAAGAAACCTTCAACCTTAACCAGAAATGTCATTGTGGATATTGGTATTTGGGCTGAAGTGAAAAGTTACTTCAGAAACAATTGATTTTGACAAATGTAATTATTTTTTATATTATGTTTAGATGTTTTTTCAGTATCTAGAGACAATAATAAGAATAAGCATCTATTTCTTTACGCAATAGTTGTAGGTCATGCTCACAGTTTACAAGCTGTTTGTAAGCAGTATCTTTCCTAGAGCAGGGCATTGCTACCATTATCCCAGCACAGCCTTCCCGGTGCAGACAAAGCTCTTGCTCTATGGAACATAGCATCCTGTATTGGGAACTTGAGTTTTTGGTTGACAGTCTTTATTTTCTCAATTAACCCCTAAATAATTAATTAATGGCAGAATTTAAGAGAAGCCTGATTATTTTATCTCATTATTTTGTCTTTTTTGGAAAAAATTTACTGCCTTATGCATTTAGTAGCACCTGTGAAAGCTGTTTATGATTGCTTGTTATTATACAGTAAGTATTTTTTATGATGTGTGAAAACACCCATTTCACAAATTCCTACTGGGTTGCACAGCAAACATATTTACTTAAAAGATAATTAAGTGACCATAATTGCTCTATTATAGGTGTTTTGATAAAAATATGTTGCATTGATTGTTTTATTCCATATTCTAAAATGCTTGCAAATGGCCTGCTTCTAGACTACTCGAGGTTGCATTAAAATTTTGTTTAGTGGATGCTGCCTTTTCTGAAGCTTCCCTATTACAAATTAACTCCCTACTCCTGTGGCTGGATGTACTGTCTGTCTGTTTGTCTTTCTGACTCTCTTTCCCCTATTTCTTTTCAACCCATCACCTTTTGACTGAATTAGAGCAAGTGAGGTCCTGCTCATTCAATAGTCATTTGCAGTTTTTCATGTCAATGGATGTTCTTATTGCAACGTTGAACTCTGGCAATACAGCTCTGGAGAACACCCTGCATTTGGTGTCTGTGAGAAGCAGCAATAGAGGAAATGTAGTTTATACACAGATTCTCAGACTCAGCAAGGAAAGCCTGATTTAGCTATCACTCTGTCCAAGAACAGATAACTCTAAAGGAAGAATTTAAATGATACTGTGTGAACCATGGGCTTGGGAAAAAAGCAGATGTATCGCTTCTGAGATCCAGATGGGATGCAGTGGAACATCAGTGTTCAGGAGCCAAGCATTTGTCCAAAGGATGTTTTTGCTCGACTCTATCTGTGCTGTACTGTGCCCCAGCACCAAGTGTGCTCAGGTAGCAAACTGATGTCTGGATGTCAGTGATACTGAGGAATGACATTGAGTTTAAGACCGGATCTGGCTTCAGTACCAACACGTTAAGAATTTGTACAGTGCAAACTGTGCGTGCTGTGTCATATGGGACCTGCAAATTAAATAATTGTTTTGTAATGTAAAGTGACCTACATCTGGTTTCTACAGATCTGTGTTGGGCTGCGAACAATTAAGTCCCATAGATACCTTCCCTTCATTAGAGACGTGTAAATCATTGACAAAACTGGGTCGCTTTTAGATATTGCTAATTAGATTTCCAGATGCCGAGCGTGACTTAGCTCTCAACTGGGGACATGAGGTAATGAGGTTTAGAACTTTGGGATGAAATGTGAAATCTTCTCACGTCATTTCCAGGAAGAGCTTCTCCAGAAGTGTTAATTGTGTAAGTAGAACTCAGCTAGGACGTGACCTTGCAGGCATCGTTGGGTAACTGCTCTTTAACTCTTATTAGGAAACACAGAGAACTGTCGAGGTCTGATTCTTGCATTTGAAAATACGTTTGTATTTGACCTTTGGAATCCGTGGCTGTATTTACCAGCCATTCTTAGCTCTGAGCAATATACAGTAGGAATATAGGAATATCTCCTGTTTTTATCCTGCAATCCCTAAGAACAGGAATTGTGATGCCAACTCCCATATTGGCCTTTCTCTGAGTGGAACCACAATTGAATATAAACATTATAGAAATAACTGTACGGTGCTGTTCCCTTCTGTTGCCTTTGCTGGAGTTAAGACCCCATCCTTTTGCCTGATGTTCACAAATTGCATTTCCTTGGCTGGGCCAGCCAGAAGAATCCCGCTCAACATATTGCAGCTCTTGAAGTTCAGTGAGTATTTTAGTGAACATTTCTCTGCTCACAAGTGTTTGTGGTCAGGCTGAGGAATGTGTGAATCTATACGCTTGCAGGGCTTGCAGATTTGTTTCCTTGCATGAATATGTCAAAACTGTGTAACTATTTAATATTGAGCTCTAAAATGACACTTGCATAGCTAACCTACAGGGACAATATTTCATTTTTCTTGCTTTATTTCTGGTTTCCCCTCCCACCCCTTGCCAGGTCCTTCTACAACAAACTGAACTATCCCAAAGCAAGGCATTCTGATATTGTTTTCAGATAAGGATCCAAAAATGACTTTTGGTGAATACACAAGCACCCTACACCTGGAATGTGTGTAGTATAAATATCTCATCTTAGTAAACCCCTTCACTATGGCTGCTCACGGAAACCAACGTGTTTCTGAAGAATGCAGTCTGGCTTATTAAAGGGAACATGAAAATGTCGTTCACAGTTGAAGAAGTCCTTGGAGAAAGACAGAAGAGATCTTTGAAGTTGTAGTGACTTCTGCACCTGATGTTAAGAAGGGAAGTTTATGGTATTTATTGCTTAATTTTTCATTATTGTTCCTTTTTCTTCCCAACCAAATACACTTGATAAAATAACATCACTTACGATGCTCTTAACAAGAGCCCAGCTCTACTGATGAAAAAGCTGTGACTTTAGAGCTGCTCCGTTTGCTTCAATAACCTCAGTGCTGGAGTTGCAGCTAAGGAAAAAATGTCTTTACAGCAAGCCATGAGCTAAAAAGTTTTTATCATGGGAACTGTTGTCTTTCTGATGACAAAACCAGTTTGACTGACTAAAAAAATCACCTCCGGGGGTGTTCCGAGATTTTCCCAGGGAATTTAAATGCCGCGAGGTATTCTCGGCTTAAAAATAGAAACGTGTAGGTTGAAATAAGTAGCTGAGAGGTATGTGCTGTAGGTTGGGACTTAGTTAGGTATACAGATGTTCACAGATTTTTATAAATATCCCTTTTCTGATTTCAAAATTACCATCCTGCAGCTTAAGACGCTATGGTTTGTAATTATAATCGTTATCATATTCAAAGAAGCTTTACGAATCTCCTCGTAACTCTTTGAAATCTTAAACAGATATTCTTTTTAGCTTTCTGAATTTGCCCAGATTGGGTTGATATTACAAGAAAATCATATTGAAATGGTTCCTATGACCTTACCAGCGTCCCAGTTCCCAACAGGCCACATGCTTGGTAATCTGCTCTCTGGCTGTTTGTGGCCTTTTCCTCTTTTTTTTCTCCTTTTCCTCTGTTTTTCCTTTCCCTCTTGCTGGCTTTCACCGAATTGAAATGATAATAATAATAATACCAGCCAAATTATTTTCTCCTGGCAGTTACAGTGACATTTCTTGCTTATGGTCTCCCTGCAGTGCTTTAACAGGGTCTCGTATATCTTCCTCTCCTTTCTCCCCTTCCTCTTGTGGCACAGCTATGTTCAAGTCTTTTCTGCCATAAAATCCCCTTCCCTTTTAACAGCCTGTGCCTTGCTTTCATAGTTTTTTGTTCTAAAACCTTATCTATAATTAAAATACTGCTAGTGCAGAGTGGGCTTCTCAGCCTAATTTTGAAAATACTGGCAGTTAGGGTCCAGCACAGGCTGAGGGTTTGGGTATTTGCTCAGCTTTGCAGGTTCTTGGGCAGGTTTTGTAGCCCACAGCTCTGATGAGATGGAAACGCAGGCTGCTGCGACTTCAGCTGGCCTGCCTACCTGACTTGGTTTGAATTCCTTTCCCATTCTATATTTCTGCATTTACCTTTGGATTTTATCTTCCCTTCATCTCCCTTCTGTAGAAAACATTTCCAACAGTCTTTGCTGACTTCTTTCTGGTCAGATTTTAAGCTTTTAAAATGCTGTGAGGTTTTTGATAATGTACTTTTGAGATGTTTCGTGGAGGACACAATCACACCAGTCTCCTAGTGTTCCTGCACACCCTTTTGGAATAAGCTAATCCACTTTAGCACTTCATCTGCTTTTTCAGTGCCAAAGGAGTTACAGCCCTTTGCATTCTTGACTCACAGTCAAATCGTTATAATCTGGGTTTCAAACTGAATATGCATTTTGTGTCTCATGAGGATGAGGCTTTGAGGAGTGACACATGCACAACATATGTTCATAGTTACGGCAGAAAACAGCTCCGTATTAAGAACTTGTTTACTTTGTTGAAATTGCGTTTTCTGACAGATAGATGCTACGTTAAATACCATGTTGAATAAGTACGTCACAATTCAGTGTCTTAAAATAAAACCCTACCACAAATCACGTATGCATATTAACAAGTCTTTTGTGACGCTTCCAGTAAAATCTCAGGCATACCTTTCAGTCACACTAGGAACCAAAGACCATCTCGTGAAAGCAGAGCAGCAATCTTAGTCCTTAGCATATTTTTTTTAAAGCATATATGAGCGTTCTTGATAAATACTGATCCTTTAAACTATATTTTGCTATTTAGGCATATTATTATTATTTAGTCTTTTGTGTGTCTTACTTATATTCCTAGTTTTCACCTTATCTGTAGTCAATAGTGTGTCTCTGTGTACTGCAATAAGGGAGACAGGGAATATAAGTGTATAGTTACAAGGTGTATGGTTTTTTGGGTCTATGAATACATGCAGTTTCCTCCTGTAAATTCATTTGTGGGACATAATGGCAGAAGAGAAGTAAAAAAATAAAAATTGTTCCTTAAGTACATAAGAAAGCAGTCTACAAACTCACACCAATGGAGATGCAAGTTTCCTGCTTTGTTTCCTGTTAAAAGGGACTACTTCTGAAATAGCTCTGAAGCAAGAACACAACATAGATGAAGGAAATGTTTCATGACAGATAGGTTGTCTCTTGAAGGGCAGGTTGCATTTTTAAATCCTGCTTGTCTGCAAATCTCTGTTTAAAAAAAAGTGTTCTGAAATGTCACTGTTGGAAGAACTAGGTAGTTACTTACTGTGCTGAAGTTGGTGGAGTTTATTCCTATAGTGAGAACAAAGTGCACATTTTGCATTAATTTCTCTAGCACTTTTATCCCGTTTCATTGCCGTGGAGCTGAAAAAAGGCAGAACCAAAATTCTGGGAAAGTCTGATGATTGACTTGGTCAATCATTTAAAGAGCCTGGTTTTGGTTACGTTGGACTAGATTCACAAAAAGTGCAATTTCATTTCTGAACCGTTGTTACAAGTACCTGCCTGCAAATCGTAGATATTCAAAAGCCTTGCTCAGCCGCTGCTTAAACTTGGAGATGCCACAGAATCAGAATCCCAGAATCTGAGGAGTCGGAAGGGACCTGGAAAGCTCCCACAGTGCAACCCCTGCCAGAGCAGGATCACCAGAGCAGTCACACAAATATCCAGTCCTCTGTGCTCAAACTCCTTGCAGAGTTGGAATTGTGCTCCCTCCCAACCTGCAGCACACTGATAAGGCAGTGCTGTTTGTTGCTGTAACTGTGAGTGATACTGAGTCGCAGCAGTGGGAGCTGCCTGCTTCATGGCCCCTGCCCACCTCTGCGGGTGGATGTACCTTGTCGTGTGTAACCTGGGCCACTGGATCACCATAAGGAGCAACACTTGTGGTTTTATAGAAGCCAGATTGAATCTGCCCGATGAGGACTCTCAAATCCATAAAGCAACTCAGTATTCCTTCCATCTATCTAAAAGGCTAACTTCTGTTTTAAACCATATTTGTCAATTAAATGTCTCTACTCCTGGCTCTCACGCCCAAGAATCCCTTCCTCCCCTTTCAATACCTTTCCTCCAGCTGGATTTAGCATTGTCTGATGGAATGAACAGAAAATCAATGAAATGCATTCCAACTTTTGTCGTTCCCATTGGGTTACGGAGAATTTTCTCAGGATTTTGAAAGTTAGAATCACGAATTGTTATTTAGTGTGGAAGCTTGTCAAATTCAGAGGCACTTTCCACGAGCTTGATCCAAGTTCAGTCTGTTTTCTCCAGATTTTCTTTCATTCTTACAAACATTGTTTTCAGCCGGACTATGAATCGTGAATTATGTTCTTTGCTTGTGCATAATCTTATGAGGCAGGTAAATACAATTCCTTTTGTCACGATGACATCTTGTATTATTTACGTGCTTTGTTAGACTGTTTTTTCTGGCTATACGAACGTACTAGGAATGGGATTGTTTATATTGTATATTAACATGGGAATCAGTTCTGTCAACACATACATAAAATTAATTTCATTACTCAAGTCAGGGATTTTTTTATATTTTTTTTACCTGTTTTTAGTGAATCAAGAGGGTTTGGTCTGTTTATTTTTCCTGTAGGGGCACAGAAATACTGATTTCCAGAGCATTCAAGGTACAGTGTTAGTACTGGGTTCAAATGCACTGAGGAGCTGTTAGTTTTTACCTCTGACACATCTCAGAGCCAGTGACCAACCCTCTCAGGTCTTTGGAATAATAGCAATGACTTTCTCAGAAGTGGTGGATTTCTGCTTTAGAGACAGAATATTGTGCTCTTCTAATACTACTGTGACGTTCACACGTGTCCAGAGCAATAGTGGGATCCTGGTAATGAAGAACAAAGCACAGCTCATGCCTTTCAAATGGCTGATTTTTCAGGTGTATGCTAATAGCACAAATAAAAACTTGTATTTAAGTATCACATAGTGTTAATTCTTGATTTTGTAGTAAACATGATGGTATAAATTATCGGTAATCCATATGCAGAGATGAAAGGTTTTCAGTGGAAGCATAAGAAGTCACATTACAGAATGAAGGCAATAAATACCACCCCAGTGGAAATGCCTAAAACCACTGAAGAGCTGAGCTGCCCCCTTCTCTATGTGGATCTGCACGGTGCTGTTGCCAGTTAACCCAGCCTGAGGGGTCGCCGTAGGAAGCAACACCTCTTTGTACTGGACTTTCAACCACCTCAAAAGGAAACAAAATCAGTCGTTGGCTGTGGTTAGACCAGGGCTTGTTCCTTTTGTGGGAAAGGAGAGGAGTACGCTGGTTAAAACAATAGGATGTTGATGATACTTGATTCTAAATCGTATCTGATGAAGAATGAAGAGTGAGTTTGTGTCTTACATTTGCCAAAACAGAATTACCAGGAAACCACTTAATCCAAACAGGGCAAAAGTGAATCTGCTAATTTGGAAAAGGAATCTAAAATAGATATATAATAATAATATACTATAACCATCTAATATAGACCAGTTAAGATGGTTAAGGTTAAACAGAGCAAAGTTCATTTGTCCTTCCCAGAAGTAGCGTTCTGCTGAAGGAAGAAGTGGAACATGTGGTTTGAGTTGTATTTGCAACCAGTTTTAAGTGACTTAAGGCACTGAACTTGAAAAAAGTTACTTCATTCCTTTCTCGGGTGCTATAAATTGGTTTCTTTAGCGAGGTTCTTGTGCTGCAGATGAAGGTTCATGTGGGTCATCAGTCTCAAGAGGATCCCTGCAAGGAAAACCCCTTCTCTTGGGAGTGTGCTGTGCTTTTCAGTGAGGTCGAGTCTAAATGTAAAATGCAGTAAAAACTCAGTTTATTTTCATTTTCTTCTGTTCACCTGGTGACGTTCCCTCTCATCTGTCTTCCCCTGACGTTTGGTAGTGTTGTTACTGTTGACACACAAGAGTAATTCCTCAGCTGGTTGATGAATTCTGATGCTTGTGTTGCAGGGAAATCTTTGTAACTAAAAAATTAGAAATCAGATGACTTGTTCGTTCCCTCCAGTGACAGCTGATGAATAAGACAAAATTAAACTGCAGTCGTAGATGGAAGCAACACGGTTGCTAAGTTGCTAAACTCCTTGGTACCTGGTAAGATGCAGAAGTGATCTCAAATGCCTACCTAGTTCAGTTCATCATGAAAAATTAAAAGACTCCTTGTCTCCCTTGGTGACTGAGGAGGGGAGGCTCTGCTGTTCAGCCTCTTCTCTCCCGTCAGCTGGGATAGCTCTGAACTGGGTGATTCCACCCTGTGGACTTTGCTGGCCAGTGTTAGAAATGAGCTGGTTTTACAGCTTATTCATTAAGAAGGAGAGCTGTATTAGTTTTGTTTTGTGAATTCTATCTGGGAAATGTATTTAGATTTTAATTGCGTATTACTTGGAATTAAGTCATTAGGAGAGGTGTATAAAACAATTCAGAATTAACACTTCAGAATTAAGACATAAAATGTGGTTTTTAACACTGTTTTACTTGGCAAAAGTAATATACTTACTGTTCTGTAAGGATGCCACTATATTTCTGTGTAAGGAAGAAAGATCTATTAATATTAGGCTAAGATTAATTAATATTAGGCTATTAGTTTTCCCTAACATGTTTCATTATCACATTTAAATACTAATATACTTAGTTCATCTCAGTATTTTTTAAACAAAGGTTCCTTATAAATATGTTTAGCTGAGCACATTTAGAAATGGTATTGGAAATTGTTTCTTAAATCTGCTTTAATGTAATCTCTTTTCTTTCATGTCATTGCCTTTCATGTCATTTTAGTCCTAGCCAATTTAGTAAGTCCTCCTGATTTCTGGAGCTGCTTGGTGGCTCATGTGAAGCCATCGACCCCTCTGTCAGATAACAGAATTGGTGCTGCCTTTTCCATTTGTTCACTTGGGGTTTCCCAAGGAGAGCTTGTTCAGTAGAAAAATTAAAATATCTACAATTCCTGTTGATTTGCTTGCTTTCTCTTTTCCCCAGACATCTTTATTTCCACTTCTTCTCTATGCTGCCACGTTTCATTTAGCAGCCAGTACTTCGACGAGCAATTCTATTCCTTCACCTTGCTGTCATTTCCCAGCAAGTTTTTCTTCTTGTGATAAACGTGGTAAACCAGATCTTCACTTGGCTGAACGACTCTTACTGTTTTCTCCGCAGGATGTGGGACTGCAACAGGAGGAGCTGAAGATGAAGGTGAGGCTGAAGCAGGCTGGATCGAAGGTGCTGCCATCCTCCTCTCTGTTATCTGTGTTGTACTTGTCACTGCCTTCAATGACTGGAGCAAGGAGAAGCAGTTTCGCGGGCTTCAAAGTCGTATTGAGCAGGAACAGAAGTTTACTGTTGTCCGAGGTGGGCAGGTTATCCAGATCCCAGTGGCAGAGATAGTAGTTGGTGACATTGCACAGGTGAAATATGGTAAGTTTCATCAACTGGATGACTGGTTTTCTGAGCTTTATTTATTCTCCTTTCCTTTTGTAGCAGGATAGATGTGTGATTTAAAGTGATTTAAGAGACAGAGAACTAAGTGGTGTCATCAGTGTTCATGGTAAGACAACAATTTGGCTGTTAAGGCAAAAGGAAAACCTAAGATGCTTGCTATGAAATCGCACTAGGTAATTAATTTTATTTTTGTACTCTTTACTCCCTCCCACTGACAAGGACAAGAACTGTTCCTACACAGGTAATTCTCTTTCACGGAGGATTACACTATTTGCAATTCTTGGTTTCTGTCCAGTTAGGAATAAGGAAGTCTTTTTAAATGCTCTGCAGAAGGGAATTGTGCCCCTGTGCTCACCCCACCTCCTAGGCTGCTCTGGACCTGTGGATCCCACCAGATCATAGGTGGACACCTTATA